>NC_135701.1:7946308-8214966 GCF_964276395.1 Gasterosteus aculeatus | reverse complement strand
AAATTATTTCTTATTTGTAGCACGTATTCTTCTTGCATACCCAGAAGAAATGGGAAAAATAAATGCACAGAGTGAACCCTAAACACCATCTCCAGTGGTTATGCATTATAGATAAAGTTAGCCCAGTGCTTGCGCCTCCCACCCAGCAGCCCGGCCAACGCTTCCCTTCTCTCCGTCTCGGTGCTCTCACCTCACACTATTGCAGCCTCCGCCAGTCAGTCAGTCCGGAGGACGTTAAGATGAACATGAGTGTGTGGGGAAGTATTTTAAACGCTGTGAGAGACCAGTTAATGAGAGCACATCCCCTGTTTATAGAAAGGCGCAGAGGTAGACGGTTTGTTTTATGGATTGTTTGAGGTTTTACAGCAGGCAAGTAAATGTGTTTGTTTTCTACCACCTTGGACGGACGGAAGTTATGTTGTGTGATGCAAATGGACAAAATGAAACAAGACAAGTGCTGCCATGTACACCCCTCCATCCCTCACACCGTTCCCTGTTGGAAATGTCTGAAGCATTATAGTTATTTAAAGCATCATTAATTGAACTAGATTATGCTTTACGTTGTTGGTATACTCTGGGGTTTCACTGCCATTCAGTGTTACGCAATGAAAACACAATGAACTCTCCTGCCACAGACTCTGCTTTGTTGCTGTGCTAATTTCATCCTTATCCTCTCAAGTTCACCCCAGTTTCCTCTCTTCCTCCCCAGCAGCACCAGCAGTGGCGACAGCAGATTGAGCGACTTGACTAATAGCAGCACCTCTGCACGGTGACCACCATCTGATGCTGAAATCCCGACATTAATGAGGAAGCCGATCGCCAAGGGTGTTCAAACACATGTGCACATGCACGCACGGAGAGCACAGCGCCCCCGGGATTTTCCCCTGCTGTCCATGTTGAACTTTGTCTGACGGGCTGGTATCATGGAAGAAGAGGATGAATCACACAACACCCGGCCCCTTACTGCTGCCTCAGCGTTGAAGGCAAAGACGGGTCAACGGGGATTACAGATGTATAACTAACACGGACGAGAGAGCGGGAGAGAAGAGTGCAGAGCCGCTGCCTGCTGCTATCGTGTGATACATCTACACATGTAAGAGCCACAAAGAGGGATGTTTCTATGGATACCCCTGCCCCGGGTAACCTGACTGTCTCCTCCGTGTGAAGAAAACACAGTAGGAGATGAGAAGGGCATTGCTACAGCAGACTACAGAAAGATATCACCCAGCGTCAAGAGGAAAATGTTAAAGGAAAAAGCTTTCTTTTACCTTTACACTTGCACTAAACACCCCAAATGCTGTTATGTGATTCCCAGTGGATCCTCAGCTTGAAAGGCTGAGGAATCTACCGGCGCCCACAAAGGACAGGAAGAGGAGGTGAAGACGATGCACAGACACTACCTAGGCTTGAAGGAAATAGCTCATTTTTGAAAAACTTACTTGCTATATTTAGTTCAGCTGGAAATATTCTGCCCTAAATCTGAGTAAACCAATCCTACGCAAACGTTTGCAGGCCCCCAAAAAACAGCCACCACCTCTCACCGGATGAATTGTGGTACTGAATTTGGGAGGTGTGTAATGAGAACATATATCTCCCTCATATATTTGCACCAGCTGTAGAGAAAATGTAGTCTTTAGTTGATGTTCTGGACTCACCAGATTCAACAAAGCACATTTAATCCAGATATTGTGGAGATCCGTCAAGCTTGAGGTACCTGGAATCAATCCCTGAATCTGTCCGCAACACTTTCACACTGAGCCATCATGGCCAGACAGGACGTCTTCCTTCACGGCTTTGACCTGGGCGGTCACTTTGTCGACCTTCGACCTCTTGGCACCGGTGTAACAGGCGTGGTTCTCTCTGCCGTTGACCAGCGCAGCGGTCAGCGCGTGGCAATCAAAAAGCTGGCGATGCGAGACGCCGTGGCGGTGAAACACGCCCTGCGCGAGGTCAAAATCACCCGCCGGCTGCACCACGAAAATGTGGTGAGCGTCCATGAGGTTTTGGCGCCGTACGGACAGCCTCTCCCCGGGGACCCCAGCCAGCTGAGTGCCCTGTACATAGTCCAGGAATGCATGGAGACGGACCTGGCTCGGCTGCTGGAACAAGGGCCGCTGACCACAGGTATAGGTTGTTTTATATTTAGACATTTATATTACAACTCTATATACTCTACAGGATGCCCCTACATGTGAAACATTACTGTTTTGTTGCTGCGCTGCTGGCTTTGTTTGCACTGCGAATTATTGGATTTTAAGGCTTACGCTTACTGAAACAGTCACTATTCACACATTTGAAAATCACAATTTTGATTTTTGCGTTCAGCTCGTTTGTTTTCCTTTTCGTAAACATGCTTGCTGAGTAATGCAAGGATACAAATACAAATCATTTTGACACACGTGTAAGAGCATTACACTTTTGCCAAAATCCACAAGTCATTACCTAAAACGGGCTCCTTTCCTTTGCATGTTGTCCCACAAACTAGTTGTAATAAGTATCGCGTCACGCGTGACAATGTAAGTGCTGAAGGGTATCCTGACATTTCTGTCCTTCAACAGGTCACGCCACTCTGCTGTTCTACCAGCTGCTGAGGGGACTGAAGTTCATCCACTCGGCTAACGTCCTGCACAGAGACCTGAAGCCTGCCAACATATTCATCAACACAGATCAACTGCTGCTCAAGGTTGGAGACTTCGGCCTGGCCAGGATCGTCGACCCGCATTATTCGCACAAGGTAAGAGGGGAAGGAAACCTTCCACTCAATCACATACTGGAATGATGATTTTATAGTCATAGGAATACACGTTTAGAATAATCAGCAACACTTGTACAAACATGTTCAGTCTAAATACAAAATGCGAAATGCTGAAATGAGCCAAATGTTTTGACCAGAGAATAAATGTCTGTGATCATTATTCTCTTTAGGCGCATGATTTCCTAACAAGTTTCATATTGATTCAATTGAATCCATAATCTTCAGAAAACAAGCATCAAGAATTTCTGTCCACGTGACATTGTCTGCATTATCTTTCTTGATGATACTTGCTAAAATCAATATTCTTTTCAATATTCAAGCTGGGACATGTTTGCTGTTATCAGGGGAGAGATACTAACTCAGACAGTAGTGCAACGATCCTTTTCATTGTGTAACAGTGGCGACACTGTAGGATTGGAAACTATCGCCAAATAATCAACCTATAGAAAATCAGTAAATTCACACATATGTTTTGCCCACATCACAGTGGACACGTGGAATAATTGATAATAATTGATCCCCCGGCGTCCACTCGGGTGACATCTAACACACAATCAGTCTGATTCTGACAAAGATTTGGATTCTAAAAAGCTTACTGCCTCCCTAAAAACAGCCAGTACAAAATCTCAAACCATAAACTGAAACGTGTTTTTGGTGTGACGCCTTCGCCTTTTAGAAGGATTATACCTGTTGCGATTTCTGTACAGTTCACGTCTTTTTTTCCATCACTGGTATCTGTGATTACACTCCGTCCTCCGTACCAAGCGCTGCCATGACATTAACATCTTCTCGACTAGCTGGGTTTCAGCTTTTGTCATCATCAAACATCAACACGATTAGACTAGTCTATTGTACGCAGAGGGATTGATGTGACATTTCACTGCTCTATTGTGCTGCTTTGTTATGGGCAGGATATGTGCGTGTGTGGGGGGTTTGTGCGTTTTTTTGGGGGCTTGTTTACATGAAAAGGAGCTCTTGCGAAAGGCGGTCTTTGTCAGCTTGGATCACGGGACTTGGGATCAGCTGGATGCGCACAGGAGGGGTGTCTGGAGGGGGAAGGGGGGGGAGGGGAGGGGAGGGGGGCAGGGAGGGCAGAGAACAGATGAGGAGTCCGGGGGAGAAATACGTAGTAGTCATGGAGGGGTGAAAGGAGGGCAGGTGGAGGGTTAAGGGCCAGAGAGAGAAGGAGGGTGAGGGGCAAGAAATACATGAAAGGGAGAAAGAGTGAGGGGGACAAAAGGAAGCTTGTGTCTCAGGGACAAGGTTTAATTCTCACTTTGGTCCCCTGTGTGTGTGTGTGTGTGTGTGTGTGTGTGTGTGTGTGTGCATATTATGCTCTCATGTTGTGCACCACCTTACAGAGGACACAATGTTCAGACTACCGCACTGTTGCAAGATAGCTATGTCAGATATAAGGATGGATAAGAAAGCGACGAGCTCTACAATTACATCTTAAAATGTGTCCGTCTTGTGCATATCTCATGCCTATAAACGTGCATAATTCACTTGACGCTATTGATGAGTGCTGCGTCGCGGCTCCTTCAGATACTGTTTCTCTTTTGTCTGGTGCTGCGGTATCATCTTCTTCCCTTTTGAGACGCCGGCCTCAAAGCTTTGATGAAAGGGATGCATTAATAAGCAATAAGAGTGCAGGCTGCACATTACATTCTAATTTTAAACTGCTGACGTGGTTTGAATTGTTCTGCGTTGGCCCTTGAAAGTTAGTTAGGAGGCTGTCCCAGCTGATGAGTCTATAAGAGATCAGTTTGTCATTGTTCGTTAGCGTTAGGATTGTATTACCGGGGTGTGTGCATGACGATGGATGTGTAATATAATGCTGGCTCATTTGCGATGCAGTGTCGACACCAAAGCAGATGCCTGCAGTGAATGTGCCAGCATCCTCGCTCTAATTTAATAATGCAGAACCAAAAGGAATGTGATAAGTAACGTGGGAAGTATTGACTTCAGCCGTGACGGGAAGTTCACAGATAATGTACATTTTCCTGTGTGGCCACTAAACATGATTGGTTGTTCTTTTTCTTTGTCTCGTTAGAGACAACCAATTAACGAATGTTTAATATTCATGTTATTTCAACTTTTTCTCAGTGCTTTCACGGTATCTTTCACACTTGCACAGTGTGCCGTTGAGGTGGACTGAGGCTGTTTGACGAGCCGCTCAGGAAAGCGCCTCTCACAGGCAAACATTTACTCACACAAAAAGAGACTGCTGAAAGGTTGAGAGGAAAGAGAGACGGGCAACAGAGGCAGAGTAAACATCTTTTGTGATGTCGTTTTCTGTCAGCGCCAGCAGGAACTCGCAGGACGCGTGTGTCAATGACTACTGCTGAGGCAGCGCGGGATCGGCCCAGAAATTATTCATGACCCGGATGAAGGAGGGAAAGGAGAGAAAAGGGGGAGAGAGGAAAGAGTATTGGAAAGAATTATTATGGAGGCAAGTGAGGGGCAGAAAAGTTGAGCAGGTATAAACAAGTAAAAGGTGTAAATGAGCAGAGTTGAGATGTATCTGACAAGAAGAGAGGGAGGGATGAAAAAGGTGAGAAAGGAGGTGAAGTGGGGAGGAAAAATCTGAGCGATGGAGTGAAGTGTGAAGAAAGAGGACGTGTAGCAGAGACAGTCGTAGCTGAAGGTGACACAGAAAAACACTGAGATGAGTTGAGATGAATGCAACGGAAGGAAAGGGGGAGACGGGGGGGAATAAGTTTGGGAGGAAGGGAAAGAAGAGAAGAAAGAGAACAACATGTTATAATAGCAAATAGCTGTGAGTAGTCGGAACCGGAAATCTGGTATCACATTTGTGCATTGTTTTCTGAAACAGCCCTTTCTTTCTTTTTCTTCAATGCGATTTCCAAAGCAGTTTTATGATTAACATCAAACCCTTTTCTACCGTTACAACGTTGTCCTACCGACACAGAACACGGTTACTCGTTGGAAGACAGAGCCTATGAAATGCTTCCCGGGACCCAGACGGGAGAGCTCAGGTGTGGAGGCTCATCAGCAAAGAGGGGCAGGCGGAAGACAAGGTCAGCGTGTGTTTGTCAGACCGCCGTTGAGCACTCGGTTTCTGCTCCGTCATCTGCTGGCACGCCGTTGGGCGTGGACGGGGGGGCGCAACTACGGCTCAGCGAGGGGTTCAACTGGGGAGAGCAAAGGAAGAGCAGATGAGCAGGAGTCATCCGTGTTGGCGGCAAAGTGGTGAAAGAGGAGGGAGTGGAGAAAAGTGACAAGTGGAATGATTAATATCAACAACAGGAGAATACGTCTTGTAGATAAATCTGGTTTATATGTGAATACACTCGCCTGTGCTCGGTGTCATGCAGAAGGGGAACCTTTACAAAGGTGAAAGGCACAAGGGAGTGTTGTTGTTGTGTTGTTGGAGCGAGCAGCCCTGATGAAACTCATTAACTCCAGGTCGAGATTGAGCGGAAGGTTTTTGTCTACGTCCATCATTGTAAAGCGGATGTAATGAGGGCTGATGTTTATAGGAAATTTGTCTATGCACCTATTTCTTTCACATATTTCCATAGTCCTGTCTACTCTTAGCCCATATTTGTCCAGCTTTGTCGTCCCTGTCCTATTGTTCTTTCGACCGCAATGCAGAATTCTTGCTGTACATGTGTATGTATACTCACACCATAAATACGTTTCTGCTTCTTATTCTTGCACTCTTACAAAACAAGCTGTCCGTCAAGTGCATGCAGACTTACAGGGAGACCGCTAAATGGTAAGAACTACGAACAAGCCCGTCCGCTGCCGGCGCGTCACTGAGGTGCCGTAACCACAGTAGGCCCGAGCGATTCTGTCGCCCCATCTTTCACCTATTTTTCTCTAACTCCAGCCCTTGCCTCCGTCTCCAGGGCTATCTGTCCGAGGGCCTGGTAACTAAGTGGTATTGTTCTCCCCGTCTGCTCCTGTCCCCAAACAACTATACTAAGGCCATTGACATGTGGGCCGCTGGCTGCATACTGGCTGAGATGCTCACTGGACGCATGCTATTTGCAGGTACCTCCCACTGTTTGTCCAAAAACGTGACCTTGTTGTCCTGCAGGAAAGTCATGAATTTGCTCCCCATTCATTTTTGATGGAGGAATGAAACATGAATACTTCATTAATGTCAGCTGAAACATCTGATTACCAAAAGTCCTGCATGGTCTTTTTCTACCATCTTAGCAATGATAAACACTGACTAAATAAGATTTAAAACAGGCTTCTATGAGGGAATATAGTAACACAATCAAACACATCCTGTGAGTCGGTGGCATCAAGTTAAGGAGAGTTTCTCCATCCGAGTGTCCTTCACCAAACACACGTCATTTTCTTCCATCAAGTTACTTCTTTGCCTGACCGGAATAACAATGACGATAGAGGATTTCTGGCTGTCTGAAGCACATGTAGTGCTTCCTCACAGGCTTTTTTGACCTCCGACCGCCCTCTACACCACAGGAGAGATGGTGCCATGAACTCAGTAGCGCCGTCTGTTCCCTGTGTTCCACAGATGGAGACGTTTGCTTTGCTGTTCACTTAAACACCACCAACGTTTCTTTTATTTACCAAAGGGGGAGAAAAACACTTTCTTTAAAAGACAAAAGCACTGTTTGAATGTTGCTAAGTGGTGAATGTGTTATGCAGTATTATGAATGTGTGCTACAGCACCATCTACTGGTTACCACTGGAAACATTTAAAGGGCAAATCATCACTCTCTCAAATGGGTGTAAAATGATGCTACGCTGAAAGGTTTGTGCGTGTTGCATTTGTATTTCACAGTCAGTGAATTAAAAATGTTTGATCTCCAGTCATCAGTTATCGTAAGTTGTCAGAGAATTGAGCTTCACAGACATCACAACTCAGTTAACATCAACATTATGATAATGAAAATTGGAGATAATTTTCAGAGGATTTAAGTTGTAGGTGTGACTAGAAATTCCACACCTTTGATATTCTACCAGTATTTTAGTCTAAGTGGATCACCTCTTCAATAGATGGATGATTAAAGGGAAAATAAAATAAATGTAATAGCTGTTATATTGGCCCTACAAACAGTTTAAGTCATAAACCATTGAAATATTCTGAAATATTTTTGTCTTTTTGCTTGTGTAACTGATCATCTTCTCTCTGCTCGCCTCTGATTGGCCGGTTTCCTCCCCCCAGGAGGTCATGAGCTGGAGCAGATGCAGCTAATTCTCGACACAGTGCCGGTGTTGAGAGAAGAGGACAGACAGGACCTGCTACAGGTGACGCCTCAGTGGCTGCTGCTTGTCCTGTGTCTGCAAACTGATCGATTAAATATGGAACGGCTCGTCATTGTTATGTAATGTTTGCAGTCAGTCTAAAAATGATTCAGTCTACAGACAAGGTTCAATGTAAACTCAATTTGTCCATCATGGACTGTGTTTTGCTTTTTTACTTGAATATTTTTACTAACCATATTTAAGTTCCTGCAGTAGATTGTGTTGAAATGTACAAAAAGAAATTGACAGAAGAAATAACCAGAGTGGAATTATTCACGTATTTCTACCTCACTGTCATCCTTTTCCCCAGGTGATGCCTTCATATGTCAGTCATGGATGGAGAGTGAAGAAACCCTTTTCCGAATTGCTTCCTGAATTGGATGCTCAAGGTGAACTGAGTTACTTGAGTTGTGGTAAGAAGAGTAATTCAAGCAGTATAAAACAGAACAGCGAGCAATAAGGGTGAAAAGATACTGAAGACAGCTGCGTCTCTGAGCTGTGAAGGATGAAGGAAGTTCACATTTCATGGACACTAGATTTTATTGCTCTTTCTGCCTCACCGATCCCTTTGCCCTTCTCTCCTCAGCTGTGGACTTCCTTGAGCGCATCTTGACCTTTAACCCCATGGATCGTCTGACCGCCGAAGCGGCGCTATCCCACCCGTTCCTCCGGGAGTACTCCTGTCCAGAGGACGAACCCACCTCATCGCATCCGTTCCGCATCGAGGATGAACTGGAGAACGGTCTCGTCACCGAGCAGAGCCTCAGCAGCAGTCAGGCCTCCAGCATCCATTGGGAGAGGTGTCGATTTTTGTAGTTATGTAGTGAGACACAAGGAACTACATCACAATTATAAACAGCACAGGAAAGTTATTGAAGTTCTTAATACGTCATTTCTGCCCGTTTGCAGGTACAAGAACAGCTTATCGACCGACGTGTCCTGGCAGCTGTCAATGGAGAGGTGTCGCTGCATGCCCTCTGACCTGGGAGACACCACAGAGGATGAGGAGGTGCAGAGAGACCCCCGGGCCAGTACCACCTCACTGTCGGAGGAGGCGCAGGTTGGATGAACTTTGTAATTGCCCCCCCTCCATACCGATTGATCGATGTAACCGTTTTCAACATGAACACATTGTCCTTCTCCATCTATACCTCATATAGGTTGACCCGCGCAAGTATTCCCACAGCAGCTCAGCTGAACGCTTCCTGGAACACTCTCACTCCTCTCTGGAACGGGCCTGCGGTTTGGCTCACGGCGAGCTGGACTGCGGCCGCTCCTGTGACTACAAAGTGGGCTCTCCCTCGTATCTGGACAAAATCGCGTGGAGGGAGGGCAAGCCTCAGCACTACTCAGAGCCCAGGCTGATCCTGGATCTGTCTCATTGGAAGCGTAACACCAGCAGCCTCCCTGTGCCTGCTGAGCCCAGTGAGGAAGAGCTGGGAGAGACGAAGGAGGAGGAAGTAGAAGAGGAGGAAGAGGGAGAGACGGGGGATTTATTCCAGGAGATCTCTCGCTGGGTTGAGAGCACCCAGTTCCGCCTGCACTCCCCCCAGTCCCAGTCAGAGCCGCGTTTACCCTCCTGCTTCACCTCCTCCCCACCTCTCCCCATCTCCCCGACGGACCCCCCGGCTCCAGTCTTCCACCACGCACAAGTTATGCGACAACCGTCAGATGAAGACGACAAACACGGACTGAGTCCGCTTCAACCTGCCGCGTCTCCCTGCAGCTCCCTTCCCTCACTTCTCCCCATATCTCCCAGCTTTCCGCTTCCTTCCCGGTCACCTCAAACAGCATCTCCCCCCACCTCACCACTCTTTCCTTCCCCAGAATCTCAACCCCTTTCCTCTACTTCCACCGTTTCCCAGCCAGCGGAGGACGACTCCTCGGAATCACTTCCCGTGCAGCAAAGACAGCGGCTGTTCGACCTGGATGTGTTCATATCCCGAGCACTAAAACTGTGCAGGCAGAATAAGGAGAAAGCCGAGGGGAAGAGAGGAAGGGATGGAGGATGGAGAGAAGAGAGCAAACAGACAAATATCAATCGAAAGGTGCCCAGGCTTCCAGAGCACAGGACGCCGCCACCACAGACTCCCAACTCTTGATGTTTCAACTAAAGTATCACCACTGTGCATCTACTTGATGGGTAGTTCCTCCAAAGGCTCGGCGTGCTTTAGGGGGTGAATGTGGTTTTTTTGTCACACTTGCAATGACACGTGACTGAGATCAACAATCCTGTAGCTTTGTAAAGCAGGGCTCTAAAGCAATATGAGGTCAGAAAGCAGTCGGATTCAACATAATCAATGATGCTTGGCGTTGCAAATATCTAGGGTCGGTTCTAAATACAAATATTTACAAATCCTTTTATGATTAATGATTGCGAAATTGTGATTTGCATTAATTTGGCAAGTCAAAGATGGGTCAGATCATGACCTGATAGCTACTTATTTTGTGACACAAACATCTGCCTATCTGAACTTGGCAATGAGTTTATAAAGGCTATTTTAGACTGGATGACCGTAACAAATTGTGATACTCTCTTAGTTTCTTTGATGTTTGTGTAGAGTTGTAATTATAATGATCCCTTGCCGTGTGACAGTTAGTCAGGGATGACTTTGAAATGTCTGACAGTCTTCCAATTGTGACGTTCCCCGAACAATTACAATGACACAGAAATGTTGTGCTTTCAACTAATTTCTCTGAATGTATAAAACAAGAACAAAGTGAAATATGCTGCCCGGTGAACTGTAAGGATTTTATCTGTTGCTATTTTAACAGTCCTGCGACGACATAATGAGCTCCATCACGGCGACAGGCGTTGTAAACTTGTATAAAAGTGTTTACGGCTAAGATATTTCACAAATGATTCATGCTATTGTGTTTGAGTACTCTTTGGTGAATGTTAGGTTACTGTTTCTGTTTATTTGGAGTTAGTTGTGTATTGTTATAATGTGGACTACATTCGTCCTTAAATTGTTTCATATTCTGTAATCATCATCTGCTTTACACTTAGATGATCAGACAGTCAGATTTAGGACTATTTTGCTCACTTATTTGTTTGCCACAGAAAGCAGAAAAAGAGAAACTAGATGCTTCACAAGCTTTTTAGGAAATAAATTGTACTCACAACTCAATGCTGCCTGGTTACCATATTAGTATATGGTAAAGGAAATAACCAAAACATTTATTTTTACATACGTTTCTATCAGCATGGTAGACAGCGGACCCACGGAATGGTATTTATTGTGATGTCTCCCCTTCAATCAGGTAAAAGATACAGTCAGTTATGAGCTGATGTACGCTGTGTAGGCCTGTGCCTTGTGCATTTTCTCAGTCAAGTCCATCTGACGTGCGCTTCACTCCTCATACTGAAATACTGATGGTAAGGTTGTGGAAACGACATCAAACTGGAAAGGATTGATTGATACCTGCTCTAGTGCCAAAAAGCAAAACAGTCCTATTGATGTGTCCCATATTATTTAGCCTAGAAGAAATAGGCTTCCACCAGCCCAGGTTTCACTGTTTGACATGCTGGTGTGCATGTAAGCTGTGCATGGCTGTGCCACAAGGGTCTCATGAAGTCGATCTAAAAGCTTATTTGCACTGTCACTGTAGGCAGCAAGGCCCGGTTGTGAGCTGAGCATCTCTCGTACAACAAAGAATGAGCCAGACGGAGTGATAACAATACAACCTGTAGCAAAGCCAGGTATATTCTTTTGATCCCCAACAAACATTAAGCACATTAGAGTCACTTGCACTTTCAGAAATAGAGCTTTTCCTGAGCACCAACTGAAATGCTGATTTTTATAAATAATTATGCTGTTAGATAATGTTTTTAGATGAATAATCTCTAAGGTACTAATCATACTTGAGCTGGTGTGCTGGACTAACTGATTAAAGTGTTAAAGTGAAAATCTGTTTTAGGATCCATGAAATCCAAGAAGATGAGTATCACTGAAAGGTAGATTTGTTTGTTTTTTAGTTGTACAGTTTACTCTGCAGGTAACCTAAGCCAGCAATAACAAACAACACAAGCATAGTGTAACACATGTGGCGATTTGTGTGTGTGAAGCAATGTATAAAATGTGCCTCAGCCTCCCTCAATGCTTCCAGCTTGCTGAATGTAATACTCTCCCCCCTGCATGGCTTTCACAAACATTTAAACAACTTACACCTTTGTTCTTACATATCACTTGTTTTGATTAATATTTATTTGGGCTCTTCTCTATTTTGTACTGGTGCGGCCCATCAACCTTTTACTTGAGAAAAGCTTTGAGATCCTTTGCTCAATATTGATTGATAGTATGTCTGTTTGTTTTTGTGTTTTTGTTGAATAATCAATTAAACATTACTTAAACAATTATTTGACCTCACATTTTTTGTTGCTTTCGTTAATGGCCAAGATGATGACAAATATTTCTGAATCCACATAGTCAAGGGTATTTAGTTTTGGTTAATCTAGATATTATATTTTTGATTTAGATACTAGACCACAGAGTTAGAAACCACAGCTCATTTGTAATGTCATTAAACAATGGCCTAGACACAACACAACACAACACTGTTTAAACTTCAGTTTGAAATGAGCCATAAAACTGTATCCCTTAAAGGACCTTTAATGTGTGTTGTGGTTGATTAGTGGTGCATATTCCCAAAAAACACAGATATATTCTTGGTCCAACTGGTAAACGGAACAGCGTGGAAATAAATCCACAAAATAGTAAAATCACGCGGGCATGCCCTCAAAAGGAGAGGACTATCTTTTACAGTACTTACGACAAAACCGCTCCAAATTATATCGCGCTTGTTGCAGTTTTTACGGTAAACATGAAAGAAATACCAGCACGTGATTGGCTGAGGGAGTCTCCTCGACACCTCCTTGCTGCGTTTGTGGCTGCCGTGAGAGGACGAACCAACCAACCAACCTACCAAGCAGTCAGGCAACAGCTTTTATACGCAAAACGCCTGAATAATTATGCTTTAAAAACAGAAACCTATGCGACGCAACTGCATTGCTACGCCACTAAAGGTAAGCCGAGCCGCGCATCTCTCAACAATCCAAAGTTTGCTATAAGTTATAAGAACTTCCCGTTTCTAAACGCCAGCAATGAACGTCAGTGGGCAGGCAGGTCTTAATGAATGACTGCGTGTATGTCACCATGCTAGCACCACCTGGTGATGGAGTAACGGGACTGGCTCTGTTTCACACACCTTGGTGCTGTTGGACGGGGGTTTCTATCTGAAATAACGACGCAGCTGGTCCGTGTTAATGCTAAGCTAGCGTTTGGACCGGTTGCAGTTGTTTGTGTTTGTATATAGCGAGGCTAGCTCATCGGGCTAACTGTCAGTTTGTGTGTGTGCGTGTAACGTTAATTACGTACGTGACGTTACGTTAGTTCGTTACCGTTAGCCGTAACTGAACATGAAAGTAGAAACCGTGAAGGGGAAATGGCTATTTTATTCCCGTGGAGTTGAGCATTAAACGTAATGAGCTGATAAGACTGCAGGTTTTCCAACCTTTACTTGGCTCTCACTACATTTACGGCATACCGGATGTTTCTATCCATCCTAAACGTACAAGTGGGCAACATTGCTCTCAACCCTTTTTGATACTCAATTAATGAAACTATGGATTTTTAAAAAAAAATAATTAAACATGTGCTCCAGTTTTGCTTGATACCAATATGCTCAAATTCCCCTCATAGGATATAAAAAGCTTGTTGGACTAAGACAAGAGGCGTAGGTCACCTAGAGTGCACTGGCTTTCTGTTGGTAAACCATTTATGAAATTAAACTTTATTACATTATGCCTTCTTCAGTCAATACAAATGATTTGATAATAAGACTACCTGTAGACGCAGTAATGCAATATATAATTATCTGGCTGCATCACATCCATTTTTTCCCCCCCCCATACTATTACAGTAAAAAACACTTACTAGTACAACATAGGCCCAATGAGATGTGTTTTCTATCTTTAAAAATATAGTCCTTAAGTGTCTTGAGTTGGGTGTCCAATTTGTGATTTCATACTTTCTGTTCCAAAAGTGAGACACAGTTGTCTCGTTACAGTTTCTTTGCTTCTTACCATTGCAAAAAGTAATTAAATAAGCAATTCATCTGGAGAATCTGAGCATGTTTGCTTCCTCACAGCTGACGTGCTGACAAAGTCCCCTTATGGGGACTTGTATATCAGGCTTAATATGATCAGGAAGCTGAAGCAGATGGATATTTAAAATATAGTTTTACAGTGTAGAACACTGAGATCCATAGAGGCAGCATTAAGGCCGTACTCCCCTGAATATGAAATAAACAAAGCATCCGTTGGATGTTGGTGCTGTTTGATACCGTCTGGCTTTGATGCCGCTTTTTCAACTTTGTTTCCTGGGTTGTTGTAAAACGGGACTCTGCCAGCTGGCTATGTTTTCTCTAATCAGATTCTCTGGTCAAAAGCGATTTGCACAAAATAACACCTTTTTAGTGCAGCCTCTTAAACTGTTATTTCATGTTTAACGGAAAATCCTCTTCATGGTTTGTTTAACGTCAGTGGTGATTTGTACACTGTGATTACCATTTCCTCATGTATTTGAATTTTAGTAATTTATTTAGCGTTCTCCTAGTCTCTCTGCTAAGCTACAGGGAACTAAATTGCAAACTGCATGTGATGACGGTCACGTTGCTGTTCCCCACATAACTTGCTTACAGCTCCAGTTGCATTTCCTCTGGGTCTTGACATTAAGGAAGACCGTCTGCGCTCTGCCTGTGTAATAGAAGAAGTTCAACCCAGAGCCAATGCAGATATCATTTTTAATGTTTCATTTTCCACCCAACAGAGTGATCCTTCACATTTAAATTAATATAATCTAAATAATCAAAACTTCAATATTAGTGTCAAGAAATGCTTATACATATGCATCTACATCTACACAACTATCTACATCCACACTACATTCCTGGACGCACAGCATATCCATATATTGCCAAAGCAGATATTTGCATGTCTAATAGTTAGATAGAGAATATAACACTCCTCTAAAGGACAATAGTGCATGGTTTCTAAATTATATGTGGATATTTAGGTTGGGTTTTTTCCAGCCCATTTGGGTGGGAAAGCAGCATTTACACTGTAGCCTCCTTCTTCACCCACTAGAACACGGCACGGCACAATATAGCTTCCAATCAGCGGTCACATGCATGAAGTAGTCTATAGACAATGATGAGTCTATTTCAGGCCACCAACAGCAGCAACAGCTGCACCCAGATTAGGGGTTCTCAAGTAAAGCAAGCATGTGGCCATCTGTGTTGCTCAAAGATTGTTTTAGGAAATCCTCCCATCAGATTCCGCTTTGTGTATTCCATTGATGAGCTTGTTGTATCTTCTTCCAACAGGTGCGCTCTGTAGATGCCACGTGTGATTTGTGTGATCGTGCAATTGGTGGAGGCCAGTCTTTCAGTCTTTTCTCTCCCTCGACTGTCTCTCTCTCTCTCTCTGCCTTCATGTGTGGCTCTTTGGGAAAAGGATTATGACAATCTTTCCAAGCTTTGTTTCTCAGATCACCCCAAATCACTTCTGTCTGCGTCCAGATTAATGACCAGCCAC
Source organism: Gasterosteus aculeatus (assembly GCF_964276395.1). Classification (NCBI taxonomy): domain Eukaryota; kingdom Metazoa; phylum Chordata; class Actinopteri; order Perciformes; family Gasterosteidae; genus Gasterosteus; species Gasterosteus aculeatus. The sequence continues at coordinate 8,199,367 of NC_135701.1, read as the reverse complement.
CGCTGTCAGCATTTGTAATCCTCAAATGCGTTTGTAGGCTTCCATGATTAAGTGTGTGTCAGTAGGCCTACAGTCTTCACCACAGAAAGCCTAATGTCATGCCAGGGCGATAAGGGTGTGACGATGGGATTGGCTCAAAGGTTGTGGCACCAGTGCGGTTCAGGTTTAGACTGTCGAGAACAAGAATAGCTAAACGTTGAAGCAATCTCTTAACAACGCGAGGACACTAAAGGCGTATTTCACATGCATTTGCAGCATAAATTAACACATTTCGCAGAGGATTTTTTTTTTTTTTTTTTGTCTAATTCTTGTGCGACGTGAACTTCACTTGGCCATGTTAATAATAAACTACTGTACGTAGATATTCGGCCCCCCCGGAATAGCTTCTTACCAACCATTTATCATGAATTGTAATCCTCCCAAGCGGGAACATGAGGATGTACCCACAAAACATGAGCTTAGTTTGTCAACTTTGTTTCTCTTTTTCCTTCCTCTGCAGCTTTCCACCAGTGTACTTCCTCGACCAGTGAGTGACCACCATGTTGTCCAGGTTGAAGACAACCATGTCCCTGAGGCCCTGTGTCTCTCTGTACAGATGGGCACACACCAAAGAGAAGGGCAAGCCCCTCATGCTCAACCCTCGCACCAATAAGGTGAGTGACAGACCGTCCTAGAGGGGCTAGAGCCGTGCCAATCCATTGATGTTGGGAAGTACGCTAATTGGAATAAGCTTTTGAAGTGTGGAAAATCATGTTACTGGATGTGAGATTTCACCACATTCTTTTAATGAATACCGGTGTAACTTGCTCTTAGTTGTCAACCGTTAGTTGACATTTCAGTCTTTAGCTCAGTGGCGATCGCCGACAAAGACTGTAAATCCTACAAATGATTGCTTTCGGGGAATGGGAGCTTTTCGACAATTAAGGTGGACGTGATGAGCGATGTGAATGAATGAGACGGTGCAGGACTCAATGCTGTTTACACGCACGTACAGGGACTATTTTACTGTAGACTACTGAAATGCGATACACAACATTTGGTAGCTAATATTTTGTGCTGAAAAACGACTATTCACTTACTATTCATAATGTTTCTGGTAACTGTATTATAAAACCAATAAGGTGCTTGAGGCAGCACTTTATCATCAAATAATGTAACAGTTCGTTACAACGCCCCAGAACTGTGATTATTGGACGATAAAATACAGCCTCTCGTGCCTGTACTGACTTTAATCACAAGGTTAGTTTGTAGCGGGAATTGTTGCCCTAGTTGGTTTTTGTCTGGTATTTCCAACTTCTGAAAGCTACAACATTGACATTTGAAACATGAGGCTGGAGCTGCCTGAGGTTACTGGATGTTACTTTTCACAGGTTGTGCTTAACTTAGTCTACACCACACATTCCAAACTACATGTCGACTGGCCGGAGGCCAGAGTGGCTGGCTGATAGAACTGCTGTACACACTGTAACCACTTTTCACTTTCAGCCTGATTCCTTATTGCTTATTTTGTCCATTTGGGTCCATTTGGGCATTTTAAATTCACTGCCATAGGCTCTTGCTTGATGCAGTCTCAAGAGTTTTTAAATGCAAGACCAAACCGGCAGCATGCTTCTGTGTTTGCCTGTGCGGATGTGACTCATCAGCAGACTGAATCGTCATAAGTCTTATGACTCATCATACCTCCACACATAAGGCCATAGTGTTGCAGAAATGCATTGTAAATGATATAACACAGTCAACAAGACTGACTGGCTCTGGTCCCACATTCCTCCGCCGAAAGGTCGTTTTGTGGTTGGCAACTAAATAAAACGGTTTTGGTCCAATTTGTGAGCCTGATGGATGATCTCTTTTGGGAAATTTCATTATCACATTATGAGTGATGAACATAAAAGATAGCTTAAACCGATTTATCTCCAATAGAAATGTAGCAATTAAGCTTTGAAACTGCAATTTAAAACCAAATCAGTTTGCTTTTCCTGTTTTGAGATGTTACAATTTAGTTTAAACGGCCAAGTCACAGGATATACAGAAAATATATCCCGAATAAAGAAAGTACAAGTTTTAGTTTTTTTTTTTTTTTTTTCAAAATTCAACCAACACTCATTGAAACATTCAATTCCAAGTACCATGAGAAAAACAAAAACTAGATCTGTGTTTTTCAGTATGTTTCATTGTGTTGAGAGGAGCTCGAGCTGAGGGAAGGGAAATGCCCCATCAGCATGACTCAGCATTTTGCCAGGGGAGCCCCTAGCACGCCGAGCCCCAGACATTATGCTTTCCATCTTGTGTCTTTCAGAGGTGGTTTCATAAACCTCATAGGCTGCAGGGTCATAAAACCTTTTGTACCCCCTTCTCTCTTCAAGGGGCGCCCTCCTTACTGGTTCCTCTGCGGTTACTCCCCTTTCTTACCTCCTTTTTCTTTCTGTTCCCAACTGCAAAAGTTGCTTCCATCTGGTCCCCACCTTTTTATACTGTGCCTCCATGTTAAAGGTCAATAGGTCAGCCTGGAGTGAGGCTGCATGGGTTCTCTGCCCCCTCTGGGGACAAAAATACATCAAGGCATTCCTGCAGCAAACATCTGAACATTGGCTTAGTAATTGTTTTTTATTGTTTATGAGGGGTGATTAGGTAAGCAAGTATGAAACCTTCAAGCCGCACACCCTGCAGCCCAGAGGTGATGAATAAGCTTTATTATTTAAAAATATATACATTCTGTGGCAGGAATACACAACGCAATTTGCTTTTTACTTTTCTTCTTTTTACCAAAAGAAATGTACTGTGATAGCACGCTGGTCTTGGATGCGATTTTTCTTTTTAGCTGCTGTGTGTGGAACTCTTATCATGAGTAGTTTAATACAGGACAGATAGCTACATTCTCTTTGTCCCCCTACTGACACCTCTCTCTTCCGTTGTGGCTTCCTCTAGGGCATGGCCTTCTCTCTATCAGAGCGACAGGTTTTAGGGATTCATGGTCTGTTGCCTCCCAAAGTGGAGACTCAGGACCTTCAGGCAATGCGCTTTCAGAATAATCTCAAGAAGATGACCGATCCCTTACAGAAGTAAGGACGTATTTTGCTGAAAGCATTATGAAGTATAGTCACAGAATGAGTTTTTTCTGTTTTTGTATTTAAGCATTCATTTTTAATGTGTTTGTTCAATATGTTTCAGAAATATCTCCTAACGTCTTCTTTTTCGCCCAGATACATCTACTTGATGGGCATCCAGGAAAGGAACGAGAGGCTTTTCTACAGAGTTTTGATGGAAGACATTGAAGAATTGATGCCGATTGTCTACACTCCCACTGTTGGCCTGGCCTGCACACATTATGGGCACATCTTTCGAAGACCAAAGTAAGCATGCAGTAAAGCTATCAAGAATCAAGTTGTAAAAGACAAAACTGATCAAAGTTCCATTCATAACCCTTGCGTACGCACAAAATATGTCTGAGAGGCATAACCACTTCCCACGTAAAACTTGTGATGTATACACCGGAACCTTCCTGGAGACTACGTGCATCTGTACAGAACCTCTGACGTCCGTACACACGCTGCAGATATTGAGGAATTTAAGTTAGAAGAGATCTTAATACATACAATAAAGCCTTTCACACATTTTTCTTCATAACACACGCTGTAGAACTGCTTTTACCGTAAACCTTCAAACCAGCGTTTTTAGTGCGTACATTGTGTAAATTGCCAAAGTCGGAAAATAAACCTACTTGGCGCTCTTGCGCAATCACTCCTTTTCCTCTATCAGTCTTAATCATAACCAAAACCAAACTTCAATAAATAGTATTCAAGCATGTGACATGCATTGACATTGATAGTCTTTGGATGTTTTGCACTGACCATTTATTGCTGGATGTGGGCATGTAAAGGTGGGATTATTATTATAATATGTATTAAGTATACCTGGGTTCTTACCACTGAACAATAAAAACATTAGTTTGAACTAAAGCGCAACCAAAAATTCAACAAAGCCACTGACCTACAACTTGAACCCAACCAACCACAAAAAACAATCACTAAAAACAAAACCCCACCAACTAAACGAACACAACCAAGACCCGACCAACAACAACACCAGCATTGGTTATGCACAACCAGCCCTGTGTCCCACAGGGCAAAGTCACTGCCCGGGCCACATTTGTTTATTAGTGCAAACTAAATGTCTTACTGATTTGTTACGGTGCTCATCCTATCCTCTTGTTTCTCTCACCAGAGGCCTGTTCATCTCCATTCTGGACAAGGGCCACATTCGTTCCATCCTGGACAACTGGCCCGAGACTAATGTTTCAGTGAGTACATCCCTCTTCAAACCGTAGACTGACCATTTTAGGAATGAGGTGTGAATATAGATGGGGTTAATGAATCAAAATGTCTCTCTGGCTTGGGAGTCTTTCATGTAACCCAGCACAGCACCTGGCAAACATTGTTATTGTTGTTCACAGCTGTGTGCTTGTAAATTGTTTAGTTTAACTCTTTTCCATCTCCCCTTTTCTGTAGGCAGTAGTAGTCACTGACGGAGAGCGTATTTTAGGATTGGGGGACCTGGGTGTATACGGAATGGGCATCCCCGTTGGGAAACTTTGCCTGTACACTGCCTGCGCTGGCATTAGACCTGAGAAATGTCTGCCTGTGGTAATAGATGTTGGCACGAACAATGAGGTAGGATGTGCATATTTTCTCTATATGGCATGCATGTTCGTGCTTTGTGCATCATGCTTTTGTCTTCTCCCTCCAATCAGACTCTCCTCAAGGATCCGCTGTACATGGGCCTGTACCAGGAGCGAGATCGCTCTCAGGCTTACGATGATCTGATTGATGAGTTCATGGAGGCTGTGGTGGAAAAATACGGGCAGGACACACTCATTCAATTCGAGGACTTTGGGAACCACAACGCCTTCCGCTTCCTCAGGAAGTACAGGGAGAAATACTGCACCTTCAATGACGATATCCAAGGTTCACATTCAACCCTTCTCACAGCACATGCCATACAGTTAAACTGAATTAAGTTAGGAAAAGTTCATTTGTTTCATGTTTAGATTAAGTTTCTTCTCTCCAGCCAACAAATAAAATTTGATTAAATCTGAAACTTCCTGGAATCAAATAATATAAACAAGTTGTGACCTTTTATTTACATTACTGTTGCAACGAAACGCAGATAGAGGCAGGAACCCTTTTGAAAACTCCCTTGTGATTTAGGTCAAGGAACCACCAACTGCTCAGTTGGAACGTACGTCCTTCAGGAGCTAGTTAGTCAGAAAGCCTGATCGAGAACAGCAGGCACAACATGTCTAAATCCTTAAGGGCGCCCTCCTATCTGAACAATGAGGATTTATCAGTCCTCTTCAACGTGATTGTGAGCTGTTGTGTTCTTTGAATGTTTGCAGGCACTGCTGCTGTAGCTCTAGCTGGTCTGTTGGCAGCTCAGAGAGCCATCGGCAAACCGATTACTGAACACCGGGTGCTTTTCCTGGGAGCTGGGGAGGTAAGCTCACCGTTTCTTCATTACTCAGTTAATTAAAGTTATTGGTTTTGCTTTAATTTCCACCTTTTGGCTCTATTCTTCCAAACTATTTGTAAATGTGAAATTTGGATTCATCAAAATAATTTCTATAGCGCATACTGCTCTCTACTGACCATAGATGGTAATGCCAATAACAAATGATTAGCCAACATTACTTTGAAAGGGTGGAGTTTGCTTTTGCTTATTAGAGAATAAGGTGAATTGTATAAAGGACACTCTGTCCAAGCACTTAAAGTCTAACATAAGTTCTTATTTCCTCCTCAGGCTGCTCTTGGTATTGCCAATCTGATTGTCATGGCCATGATAGAGAAAGGGATGACCCAGGCTGAAGCCAGGGAGAAGATCTGGCTTTACGATAAAGATGGCTTACTAGTAAAGGTTAGTGTTACACAGACGTTGATGTATTATCGATGAACGGAGGTTTCACTACGTCCATGTTTATATTTCCTTTGACACACAATGTGCTGTTTGTGATCGCAGGGCAGATCGCAGGAAACGGACTCTAACCAGGAGGCATTTGTTCATGATAGTCCCGGGACTGTACAGACCTTCCTAGATGCAGTCAACACCTTAAAACCCACAGCTATCATTGGTGAGGAACTGGTAATGTACTGTATTTGTGTTGCTAAAGGCTCACAGGCCAGTTTGGAATACGCTTGGAGCTGTTAATAAATTACAGGAAAAAATCCGTACCATCTTTGTTGTAATGTGGTTTTGATTTATTTTATCTGGATCAGGTGCATTGAAACATGTTTATTTTAAATTTAAAAATATTAAAAAAATGAGTGCTGTAATCGCGAGCTCTGCTTATGCAGCATTGATCGATCACAAAAGCAGTCTGACCACATCTTCACCTCCTCTTCCCTAAATCCAGGTGTGTCAGGAGCCGGCCGTCTGTTCACCCATGACGTCATCAAGACAATGGGAACCTTGAACGAGAGACCAGTTATCTTCGCCCTGAGTAATCCAACCAATAAAGCGGAGTGCACAGCAGAGGACGCCTACACACTCACTGATGTAAACAGCTCCCCCCTTTCTTTCCTTTTGACTAGCTAAAAGTGTCCTTTTCGGTTTCCCATGATCACTCTTTAACCCTTTTGTTTCCTCGTCCCCCAGGGTAGATGTCTTTTTGCCAGTGGCAGTCCATTTGGTCCAGTGACTCTGAATGATGGCCGCGTCTACACCCCCGGACAAGGGAACAACGCTTACATCTTCCCTGGTGAAAGAAAAATCTAAATGAATATTTCTAATTTACATTAGTGAGCACACTTACTGAGGTTCCATGAACATACACACTCTTATGAATAACCACTGTCTTGTGTTTATTGATTGTTTTCACTCTGTGGGAAAGGATTCAAAGATAAAACCTGTGATGTATGTGCTCTGCAGGTGTGGCCTTGGCCGTGGTCCTGAGTGGAGTGAGACACATCAGTGACACTGTGTTCTTGGAGGCTGCCAAGGTCTGAAGTCATCACTAATTATTTCTGTCGGTCTCCTCGTCAATCTTTCTAAATTCCATCTTTACCTTTCCCCCATCGTGCACGTTCTTGTTGTAATTATCTCTTCACTCTAAAGTGTTTTTTTTTTTTTTTACTTTTCCAGACCCTTGCAGAGCAGCTGACCGATAAAGAGCTGAAAGAAGGTAGACTCTACCCTCCTCTCTCTAACATCAGAGAGGTCTCTCTCCAGATGGCTGTCAAGGCAAGTTTCCTGAGAATATATATATATATAAAATTATTTATTTATTTATTTTTTCTTGCGGGACAAATGAATTATACCCAACTGAATGTTGTGGCTGTTGATAACCTGTTATTGTTAGTCCAAACCTTAACGTGGGTAGCTTCTTCTATCGTCATCTGCTGTACCATTAAGATACTTTCTGTATTTACGGTTTGCACCTGCCCATCATTATTTGTCAATGCTTTCCTTTGCTCTAGGTGGTGGAGTTTGTCTATGCTAACGGTATGGCGTTTCGCTACCCCGAACCTATGGACAAGGAAGGCTTTGTACGTGCAACTGTGTGGGACACAGAGTACGACTCCTTCGAGCCAGACACCTACGACTGGCCAGGTGTCAACTTCAGCCCCAAGAAGTAACTAGAATTAGCCCGAGCCTGTGCTCTTTGTTTTCCACTTACCTCTTAATCATCGTCATAGTTACCTTAGTGCAAACATCTGCTTACAAAAATCAAGCAGTAGAAGACCCTTACTGCTGCCATGCGACTGCATTTGCACTAAATAAGTCTCACAAGAAGTGTGAAATGCTATAGAGGAAGGTGGAATATGAAAGAGGACATTTAAAGGGAATGGACACTTTCACATCCTGGCTCTTAATCACATTCAAACCAGCACCTGGAGGGTCACCTGGCGGCGGAGGAAGGCAGTGCGGTTATCTGGTCATATTGTTTCAACCCTCAAGCACAGTTTAATGATCTGGAATAATGCAGTGAGATCTTGTCATTAAGCAGCAAAGCAAAACCCTTTAAAAATTGAGTAATTAAACACTGCACACTTTCTCTGGTCATGGAGAAAATAACCACTGTGACTATACATTTCCACAATCTTTCTTTTTAGTCATAACTAACCAGGAAAGAAAAAGTCATAAAAACTATTTTTCACCATTTTAAAAAAGTAGTCCCACCATATTTAATGTAATGACTATTATTTGACCATTGTACACTCCTGATTCTGAGGTTAACCTTACAGCTGCTCTGACCATATTCAGCAACCTAGAGATTGGCCAACGTAATGCACTTAAGTATAGTATACAGTTCGGTCATGAAGCAACTTCACTGAGGAGAGAAATGGAGGGAAGATCTAAAGGAATAATGTGAAGGGAATTTAAATTATTATGATATCTAAAAACAGACTAACATCCACTCCAGCATTTCATTTGTTAGGATAATATTGTCATAGTGTATTTATTTTTCTGAATTGTTCTTGGAAGTGTATTTAGATGTGTTGCTCTTGTACTGTAAGTTCTATTAGAAACTTTCTGTGGTAAGAATTCATACCTGGAAAACCACCCTTTTGATATATGCGATGTACAAATTAAACATGAACAATAGTCATACATTTAAAAAAAAAAAAAGGAACTTCACGGTTAAACAGAATGGATAAACGATATATTTTATTGTAATGGTATTTTGTCTATTGTACACACACTTTTGTAGAACCTGAGATGTGAGTGATTATAAAGTTGTTTATTACATCCATGTTTGTTTTGACAGGTTGATGTGAGAGTTTCTAATTGGAAACATATCCAACAAAACATTTAAATGCTAGGCCTCTATTCACTGTTCTGTTATTTGATCATTACTAACTATTGACACTAACAGTTAGATTAACACAGGAAAGAGAATCCAAATTCCACCGTAGGCATGTTCATATGTATAGAAGGAATTAAGGAAACCACAAACCAATAAACATGAAGATAAAAATATTTAATAGAAAAACATAACCGTAAATTAATCATAAATGTAAATTAATCATAAATAAATGTAACAAAAGGCAAATGTGAGTAGAAACATGTTCTGCCTAAATTCTCCAGTAGTTTGTTGTATTAACTTTATAATCTTCAATTATATTTTTCTATTCCACAACTGAACACAACCAGTTGTCAATAGAATGTGCTCCACATTCTTTATTGTTGCTCTGTGCTCCAGTGTATTACAGAGGGTGATCCAAAGAAAAGGGTTTGATGTGAAATCTTAGACGTGGGAAACTAACCATATATACTGAACACAAACCAATTTACACACCCATGCAGCTAAAATGTGAAATATTAACCAGTTGCATTAAGACTACTTCAATCAAGGGCGTTGACAGAGTCAAGCGTGTCAGTCTATGCTTCAAGTAACTGTACACTGTTTAGTGTTTGTTGATGCCTGATGCTGAAGGCAGAGCTGAGAAACTACTCAACAGCACTAAACGTAAAACAAAAGCTTTTTGTCTTTTTCAAAATTATTTTAAGTATTTGATGTGCAGATAGACACTTTCCGGATGTAAACCCACTCTGTATTTAAACTTTTGTACACGTTTTTAAGTAGTGCAATAGTTTTATTTCAAAGAAATCGTTAAACCTCATTAAGTGTTTGCTTGCGTGCCTATCCAGATGTTCCCGTCCATGACTCATCGTCCAGTGTGAGTTTTTCTTGTGTAAGAATTGGGTGAGTTTTTTTTGCTGTATTCATGCAGGGCCGTTTGTTTTGAATGGTTTCCGAAGTTTATTTTTGTCGCCCGATTATATTGCCTTAGTGCTTGTAAGCAAAGCGAATACCAATGTTCCGAATAAAGTTTTGCCCTGGCTCCTTTTTGACTGCAGATTCTATTTTAAACTGGAGTTAAACATTAAGGCACGTGTTATATTTGTTTACAAAAACAGCATGTTCTCTGCCACGCTACAGTTTAACACACATGTATCGAGTTCTCGAAAATCTAACTCTGCGTAAACGCCGCACCGTCGCTCATCCTCGCGTCATCACAGTGCGACTGTTTACATTGCGCTCCTCCGCTGCAGCAGCAGCAGCACCACCTGCACACCGGTTCCCCCCGAATTCCCCCGTCGTCTCGTCCTCGGGAGGATGACTATGGACGTGACCTTCCTCGGGACCGGCTCGGCCTACCCGTCTCCGCACCGCGGGGCGTCGGCGCTGGTGCTGCGGACCGAGGGGGAGTGCTGGCTGTTCGACTGCGGGGAGGGAACCCAGACGCAGCTGATGAAGAGCCCGCTCAGAGCCGGTGGGTCTCTTTTTTTTTTTAAACGTGTCGGTGAATCCAAAACGAGCTCCTGAAAAGGTTTTATTTAATTGTAAATAGCATTTCAACGCCACCCTCTTAGAGGCTTGTGTGTGACCTTAAGGGAACCTTTGCAAGCGATACAATACAATATTCTAGTTTTTCCAGATTCTATCCAGTTATACTTACTTTTGCCCCCCCTGACACCTTTTTATCCCAGGCGAACATAGCTTCTGATTTGATGTCTTATTCTCTGCCGGAGCCTGGAAGATGTTGACAGTCTTCATTTCAAGCTCCAATCCAGCTGTGTGTAATGGAGTGTTGTGTTTTCTTCCCAGGTCGGATCACCAAGGTTTTCATCTCCCACCTGCACGGAGATCACCTGTTTGGTCTCCCTGGTCTCCTTTGCACCGTGAGCCTCAACACCAACCCGGAGCAGCAGCACCTGAGCTGCGTGCACATCTACGGGCCGCGGGGCCTCCGCCACTTCCTGAGGGTGACGCTCGGCCTCACGGGGTCGCAGCTGCTCTTCCCTTACGCAGGCACGTCGTACCTTACGCAGGCACGTCGTACTTCTGACGTGTACACATACTGCAGTTTTAACATTGTCTGGGGTACTAAAAACATCACCCAATGTAAAAAAAAAAAACTTTGCATTTGTGAGTTTAACTGCAACTGGAGGTGTCACAGGACTTTTGTAATCTCTGCATAAGTCATTCAATTTCAAAATGACTATATATAAAACTTTTAATGTAAGTAAAAATGAATATCATAGTTTTTGCAGCAGAGCAAACCTACACTGCAGGTTGAGTGTACGCTGCTCAAAGGAACTCCGGCCGCACTAAGTCCCACTTCAACTTTTCACTTTTTTTTTTTTTCACATTTCCAACCCTCTGTTTACTGAACTTTGCAGATAACTATTGATCCACCCTACTTTACTGCATATCTTTTGATCCAACTGAATTTACTAGATATGTTTATCGTACTAAATGTTTACGTAATGTTTAGGTAATCTGCATTGTTTTAGTGCACGAGTTGGAGCCGACACCGGACCAGAGTCCAGAGGAGGGACAACTCAGCGCCGAGGTAAGTGACCGATTTTCCTGTTATTACTGCGTGGCAGTAAATTACACTCGGGCAGGTGACTTTCTGTAGATTTATTGGGAATTATTCTCTGAAAAAAACTGCTTAATATGCTTGTAGACGTTGCTGATGAGTGTTGGGGCTGAATCATAACCTACTAGCAGGAGGACCAAAACATTTAGCTTGTAAATGCCTCAACGTTTCATATGTATATATGTTAATATGTGTATGTGAAATATCATTCTTCAGTCATCCTTAGTGCTCTGTGTTGTGTCTCTTCAGATGACAGCGGAGTGTGGCCCTCTGCACCCACAGGAGCAGCCGGGCAGGACCATCTTCCTGGATGTTTCCAGCGACAGTTACCTCCTCTTTGAAGACAACAAGTTTTCGGTCAAGGCCTTCAGGTTGTTTCACCGCATCCCTTCCTTCGGGTTCTGTGTTCAGGAGCGTGATCGACCCGGGAGGCTGAGGACTGAGCTCTTGAAGGAGCTAGGTAGATATCTTTGTTACTCTTGTATTTACCTGAACAGTGTGAATCTACACCCAACACCCATCCGGTAACCGTTGCATATTTGAATGATTCCGTGGTTAATCAGTAGTAAAGTTTCTTATTGGCTTCTGTGATCCAAATGGCACTTGTGGATGATTGTCAACCATCTAATTTTGTGTGTCCCCCCCACCAGGCCTGAAACCCGGGCCGCTCTATGGGCGGCTGAAAGCCGGCCAGCCTGTAACTCTGGCGAGCGGGCGCGTCCTTCTGTCCGGCGAGGCGCTGGAAGAAGCCGTTCCCGGTCGGAAAGTCTGCGTCTTTGGGGACTGCAGCGGCGCCGTCGGGGACGGAGCACTGAGGCTGTGCAGCGAGGCAGACCTTCTGGTCCACGAGGCCACGCTCGGGGAGGAGCAGCGCGAGAAGGCGGTGGACCACGGACACAGCACCCCGGTGATGGCGGCGGCGGTGGCTCGGGCCTGCCGCGCCCGGCGGCTGGTGCTGCACCACTTCAGCCAGAGGTACAAACCCGGCTCGCTGCAGAGGGAAGGCGACGAGGACGACGTGTCGCAGCTCAAGAGGCAGGCGGAAGAAGCGCTACGGGACAGCGGTATCGAGGTGACTTTGGCGGAGGACTTTCTCACTCTGCCTGTTCCTCTCAGAAGACCATAGTTATTTTATATTCCCTCGCTCCGTTTCGGCTGTCGTTATCAACGCGATGCCGTTTACACATTTGGCTCTTCAAAGTTAGCGAGTTGGAGATGACTTGAGTTTCTTTACCTTTTCTCCTTTTGGTCCTGTAAAGTTGAGTTTGACAGCTGACTCTTCCCTCAGAAACATCAGGTGACAAAATAACCTCGGCCCCTTTTCCTTGTTTTTCCCTACATTTCTGTAGGATTTCCTGACAATTGTTTATTATAGTAATTGTCACACAACAATGCATTGATTATCCACTATGCAACTGGTCCATTGACAATTTGAATCCAACTGTTTTAATGGAAAGTCTCTAAATTAAATCGCATCAATAATGAAATGGTCGGTTTTGGTTTTAGTTGCGTCTTTTTTGCGCTGTTAACTGAATACTAAAGCAATCTGATTTTGTGATGATAAAGAACATACAGCCATTTGTGAACATCTCTCAGGGAGACATTTCTGTATTTAGGGACACAAAATATCTAATGTTTAGAGTAAAGTATAGAAGAAAAACCTTTTTAGTCAATTCTCATTGTGAAATCTTTTACTCTATTACTAAAATGTGTTTTCACATTATATTACACATGTTTTTTTTGTTTTTTTTAATCCGTGGACTCCAGTTGTCTTCCAAGTGTTATAAAAAGAGAATTATTACATACAAAACTATTTGTCAGTTAACTAAATATTATATATATTGGGATACTAGCACTTTCCCCGAAAGAGCATAGTCCGACTAAGCAAAGATTCCAATTATTCCATCATGTAAACACAATGTTTCAGCTCGGTCAGTATTACGTAGACGACAGATATTCCGTCCTCTCTCTCGCTTGAAAGTGTCATTAAACAAATGTTTAATGATTCTACACCGGAAAGAATTTTACCTTTTCATGACACTTTTTTTCACGCTAAGCTAGACCTATATCAATATTCATGCTGTTCTGATTTCTTTAATGAGCTTTGCTATGGCTTTTCTCATGGTTTGTGTTACTTTTATTACTTTTCAAGGCATGCTATCCTGTGAAATGTTTCATTAAGCTTCATCATAGAATAAATCCATGGCATCCTTGACTATTGTATGCCTTTTTTTTTAGCCTTCCAACGTCTTTGAGACGATAAACACAAAACAAACATTTCTGCACCTTTTCCAGAGCTTTATTTCTGGATCTGTACACAAGGTATTAAAGTACAACAGAAATACAAAATAATGTTTAACCAAACGAGAAAGAAAACTCAATGTTTATGTACAATTCTTATAAACAATAAAGATAGCTTCTTGAACATTTCTCATATTGAAGTTTTGATTGTCTATATTTCTGGATATACATTGTTAGGTTCTGTAGTTTTTATATTCACAAAAGGAGTTTGTTTTCATCAGAGGACTTGAGTTATTTTTCAAAACTACAACTGCTATACTTGTTATTCCTTTTTAAACTTCCAAACACAATACAAAATTAATTTGTTTAGTGCTGTCTTGCACACACGTCTCATACCGGAGATATCAATAAAATATCACATTTTTCGAGAGTTCACAGGGAGGTGAAAACCTACTTCTACTACTTAATGGCCTTTACATTCTGACAGTTTTTCTGAGTCTTTGTACAAACCACAGGTGAAATAAATATCACTGCACTGCTAAAGCTAGAAGAGCTTTGAGGACCTACTGCATTATGCACATTGCATTAAAAGAGAAACGAACGCTCCACATACTTAGAACAGCAGCCATCCCTTTACCATCAAGACAAAGATAGATATGGAAGAAAAAAAAAAAGCGAGGAGCGTCTTTTACACGTGGCTGCAAGTTTTGAAGGCAAAATTGCAACATAATAGGTAATATCAATAGGTCTTCAGGTAAAGCCATTTTCAGTGGTACAATGGGAAAACAGACACAGCTGGCATGCGCGGGTACAGCCGGGTCCGGGGGGGATCAGGCCTTCCCAAAGAGAGAAAGTATATTCACACACCAACTGGCAAAATGCTAAACCCAAAAGAGCTGTACATATCTACAAATTATTGCCTTTTGTCAAGGAATCAAATTAAAACCTTTCTATGCACATAGATTCACAAGTGTAAGAGGTCAGTTAATAGACTTTTAAAGGCTATTTGCTAAATATTTACATGAAATGCCGTGAATATCCTCTCTGACGGTTTAGAAGCATGAATCCTGTCTGTACACACTGAACGGTGAATTACTACATGGAAGGACATGACAAACATGATGTACCCCTGAAACAAACTAATTAGTCATAGCACAATGCATAGATAAATTAAGTAAACACTACTACTGCATCCAATCGACCAGAGAGGACCCGCAAAAAACATTTAAAAATTCACAATTCTGGACAGTCATGAGACAACAGCTCCATTTCTGCTACTGGACTGCAAGAAACCGTTGACTAGATTACACAAGGCGTTCTCTAGTCAGTACAGATTAGGCAGAGATTGAATAATAAAAAAAACTAAGTGGCTTTAAATAAAGAGTTAATACTGCTAGCAGCTTGCTAAGTGGCTGGAAAATGGCATTACTTGATTTAAGAGCATATTCGGACATTATGTTTGCTGGAAAAAAGGACACATTCAATTAAACTTGCATTAGTGTAGCATGATGGAATGGATTAAACTTAAGTATAGGTAATAAATACACACTTTACAGCAGCTGTCTAAGTAATTAACCGATAATATTGCTTTTATGGTTAGTTTTTAAGACCAATTATCTTTTTAGGAAGAGTCCAGATTTACTTTTCAAAATAACTGTATCCAACCCAATAAACACAGCTGATGTTACTCTGCACAGGTTTTCTTCATTAGTCGTTTAACGTTTTAAAAGAAAAATGATTTGGGGACTTAAGTTTTTCTAAATGGGATTCAACAAAAACAAAATCAAACGTTTCAGTTCAGCTGAACAGTTTAGAAAGTAAATGAACAGGTTAACTGGACACTTCCACAGGAGAAATAAACTAGACTGGAAAGCCTGAGCTGCTGACCTTAACCACACTGCTAGCTAATCTCCATGCTAGTGTTGCTCTTCATACAATATCTAGCAACGCTTATTTGGGGACTAATAAGCATTCACACCAGCCTGGCTACTAAAAAGTACCTGTAAACCAAACTCTTCAGTTTAAAAAAGTACCACTTCAACCAACAAAGACAAGCAACTAAATACTGAGAATAGAGGCAGAAGACGCAGCCGGTTTTGGCAGCTGAAAGAAATGGCAGGATAACACACTGCAGCTCTGAAGACGTGAGGAAGTAAGATACACGACTCTCCTCCTGCTCCGCACATGGACGTCACATCTCAAGAGCGCAAAACGAGAATAAAATAAATGGCTATAAACTCTTGAGAAATCAAGATTTTTAGTTCTATATGATAGACATCACTGATGTCATATTACACAAAAAATGAAAACAAAAAAGTAATATATACACATATATATATATATATATAATATTTTTCTAACAAATTGGATTCTCCAGTGAGGTCAGTCTTTTGTACAACTGGGGTAAAGAGTTCCAAAGGGAAGAGCACGGGGTGAAGACGAGGAAGGTCACTCTGACTGAAGTGCTGCAGTGTGCTGTGTGTGGTGCCGTGCGTGTGCTCCCAGGAACCCGTTGGGCTCGCCGCCGCCAGCCAAACTCCCAAAGTCCGTGACAGACACTGCCATTTTGGCGCCAGTGATCCGGTGGTGATGCGTCGTTGTCCGTCGCGCTTCAAAGTCCACTCCCAGGTTGCCCACGGACACGTCGTTGATGAAGGCGTCGGGCAGGGCCATCTTGAGTCTCTTGGAGGGCCGCTCGCAGTCCTTGTTGACGCACACCCCTCCGAGCTGGCCGAGATCGGAGTGGTAGAAGCCGGCGTCGAGCATGTTGAGGCAGCCGGGGTCAGCGCCGTTAGAAGGGTAACCGAGGGATTCGTCGTGGTTCAGGGACCCGCGGTGGAGGCTCTCCAGCGGCGGAAAACTGTAGGAGTCCATGCAGCCGACCTCTGCGGGGTTGCACACTGTGGCTACAGTGTTACTCAAAGCTGCAGAGACAGGACACCCATTTCAGATTGTGGTATTGAGAACCTCTGGTAACCATAAAATGTCATACTGTAACGTGCCATGAAAAGAAAATTAAATAATGTGATAGTATGACATCAAAACGTGATACAAGGCAAAAAGTTAGTGTACCTTTTTATTCACATGCTATGCTACATATAGCAATATGTGGTACTGAAACAGACCCACTAATCACAGTTCAACCTTCAGAGTGGGCAAGAACGTTTTACTGCAGATGGTTATTTGCCAACATACATTTATTTTTGTGACTTCAAATGTGACAAGAGTTTGTCATAACAAAGTGCAGAGCCAAGCGCCATTACTGACCTGTGAGGTCGCTGGCAGTGATGGAGTTGAGCAGGCTGAGCTGCTGCTCCGTGGTGCTCTCCAGTCTTCCTCCTCCGCCTGCTCCTGAACACACGGAGGAGGAACTATCCACCGCCAGTCCCTCGGCTTCATCCACCAGCCTGTCCATCAGGTCGCTGCATACAAAATAATCATGGTTAATTGTGAGTTCACTGAGTTAGCCATGAGCAAAAACCCCAAAAAGGAAAACGGGCCGTTGATTCTTACGTTACACCAGGATAGCTGCTGTACTTTTTCTTCCCAAATCGATTCTGCTGCACAAAGATGTCAAAGCGCTCAGACTTCTTCCACATGTAGTAAAATGCCACACATTCAGCTACTGTTCGTGTTGTGACCTATAGTGGGGGGAGAATGCCATAAATTAGTTGCACATTTGCATTATGTGTAAACCATCTTGTCTCAAAATCATGAAATAAGACTCACTTTGTGTTTCTGTATGAGGTGAAAATTCTTGTCGTACATTTGTAGTGCGTGCTCAAAGTTCTTGCATTCCTCTTCTGACCACGGCGGTGACGTTTCTGAAATAAAATTAGAAACATTAATATATTCATGCTGCACAACGATGCAATTCATGCGTAAATGAAAGGGTAGACCAACCACAGCAACTTTAAACACTGAACCGTATTTCACACATTTACTCCACCAAACATTAACATGAGGTAAAGTTCATAAATCTAAATCCTTTGTCCTGGTCAAAAGTCAATCACAACATGACAGCACTCACAAAAGCCTTAGATATGGCAAAGATAAAAAAGGGACAAAAAACGAATATCCTTTAACATTGTGTAATGTAAATGTGTACGAGAGACGGCTGTTTAAACAGATTTCTGAGATTTGGTGAGCAAAGAAAGTCTTCAGGTAAGGCTTTTAAAATAAGTAAACCTAGTAGAAAATAGTGGGCTATTGAAATACTCAGCAAATAGATGGAGATAGCAAAGTCTGACAGAAATACCTATTTGAATGCAAAGTTATGTGACAACCACAATGAATAAATATATAGAACGTGTAAAGAACCCAGAATAAAACAAATTACCATCAAAATATGAATTTCATGGTAATTTCTTGTGCTTACCTTTTGAAGACTTTACACGGATGCAGTGCCTTTCTAGTGCTTCACGGATGTTGTAGTTGCACCTGACAAGCTCGCATAAAGCCTACACGGAAAGAGTGGATCAGTGAATCTCATGCATCTTAGGACAATTAGTCAGAAGAATTCACATGAGAATAGCTCGAGTATATGAGAGGGGAGCCACAGATTCAAATAACACACGCACGCACGCACGCACGCGACTCGGAGCTGAATGAGGAACAACAGAACCGGGAAACTCTGCAACAAACGAGTAGCTGACAGAAAATCTAGTTTGTAGGCCGTTTTGAATTTGGTCACTACAGCTGACAGTTTCAAAAACAGTGAAATGAAACAGACCAGTTTCATATTCAGGTTTCAAGTTATGTTGTTTTCCCTCATTTATTTGGATGGGTGGTGTTTAGTGAGATACTGTTAATAAGAATACGTAAGTTACATCACATTTTTACCATGTAACAATATTTTCTAATGAAGACTTGATAGATTAACAAAACAATATGAACATGTGAATTCAATTTAAAACACCAAGTAAAATTTAATTCTGGATTTGGAGAATTGCGACACCCCAAGTGTGATGAATAAAGTCGATAAAAAGACTAACCTGCTCATCATCTCGAACGTGCATCCACGGTTTGTCAGATCCGGTCTTTTCGTTTGTTGTCCGTGATAACACATCAGACAGGAACGTCCTAACCTTGCTTTCTGGGAGTTTACTTGGGCTCCATAATAACTCGTCTTCATCCTCATAAACTGCAAAACAAAGTAAGAGAAAATAGGATTAATTCCCATGGGTGTGTTCTAGGAATGCACAAATACCAGTAACAGCGTTGGGTGCAACATTGTTTAGTCAAACTCTTCTTACATGATTACACCATTACATCAAACCATAACCACAAAGAGAAGTTACCCTTAGTTGTACTTGGTCTGAAAAAAGTGGCATGGGTGAAACCGTGGGATCTTATCGGGCCTTTAATATATGGACAGTAAGCAATCCCATTAAAGAAGACGTCACAAAGCCATAGAAGGCAGTAGTCACCTTTCTCCTCCTCTTTGTAGTGACACAGACCAGAAGGAACCTCTGCTTGATACTGCAACCCCACCATGATTTCCTATGATAAAAATAAATAGACGATACAGAGCAATTTGGTAAACAAGAGGTGATTAATATTACAACATTTAGTGCTCTTTTAATGTGTTCTAAAATGTGCTATTCACCTTTCTGGAGTCTTCTGGGCTTGGGCCATCTTCATCGCACTCTGACTCTTTATCGCCATCAGAGATGGCGTTTGCTGATGAAATGATAAACAACATATAAATATGCAATAGAACTAAACTCTGCTCAAATTCAAAATCAGTATAAGACTGGTTGAAACACACTTTTCAGCCCCGACGCCCCCCGACACAGGAAGGCAATGAGCGCCCACCAGATAAAAGGCTCCTAGTGCCTTTGGGAAAATGAAATGCCTCCCCTCCTACAAGTTTTAAGATATTGAATATCAAAAACTAGATTTAGGATGTGACGAACGATCCGCAGGGACACTGTTACTCGACAACAAAAAACAAAACAATGAGTTGTACAATTAACCTAATGTGGTTCTCTGCACACTGTACCCTCCTTCAGTGTTTTATTAAACTTGATCCACACAATCAACAAAGAAGATCATTGTTGTAATCCAGTTATCTTCAAAGTGGTACCCTTTTTTTCAAATTATTGCATGGCACGTAAAGCTACAGACATAAGAAGAAAAGTCTGGCACGGGACACTTACATCGAAGTGTTCTTGGGAAGAAATCGGTAGCCTCGTGGGAAGTGACTGACGGGGTCAAGTCATCAGCTGAGGACTGAGTCTCCTCCTCGTAGTCCCCAGACAACAGGTCCTTCGCTATTTCCTCCTAAAAAGAAAGCAATAATACTGGTTGCACATTGGGGTAGACCAACAGGATACTTTAAGAATTACATTTTGAAGATATGGTCATTATCAAAGAACGTCTCCCCAAACTACATGTATTCTCCACATAACAGCCGTTATTCACCTTGTCCAGAGTCATGTCAGGCAGCTCATCAGTCAGGTCTCCCGATGAGCTGTCTATACTGGAGCCTGCTGAGGCCTCGTAGCGATAGATGGCAAAAAGTTCCTCCAAAGGCATGTTACCCTCCTGTTAGAGAAAAAGAGGATTTTTTTTTTTGGAAAACACTGCATTTTTTCTGAGTACAATTCAAATTACATTTGACTTGAAAAACCTAAAGCATTATACTCAATCTGTAATTTTGTTTTTTGGTTCTACAGAAACAGCCGATGGGGGTTTAAAAGATAATTTGTTGAATTTAGTATTCATAAACTCATTCACTTTCACCCGGATAAAGTCTATGAATGCACTTAATAAAATGCAATTAATCAAATTTGTTGAACTTCAGTGTTTCCCTTTGATTTCCAAATCAGCCAGTTTGTTAAATTAGAATAAGTCAATCCTGTTTCAGAGAATTTAGTACACATATAAATTTACCTTTTCGAGATCTGCAATCTCCGAGGTGAAATTCCTGCCTCCCTCCTGAGACTCTTCCTCTTCAAGAGTCCTCTCGTCATCGTACTCATGAACTAACATCTCTGCTGTTGGGTCAAAGTCATGGTCCTCCGACGATAAAGAGCCAACTGAGAAAGAAAGAGAATCTTAAATATTATTTCAAATATCAGCACAAATTAGCTTTATTTTAATACTGCACAGGCGACTATGCTATATTAATATATTGCAATGAGTTTATTTCATTTATAATATACTTATCCCTCAAAAAAACTGACCAATGTAATTCAATTCAATGTTGAATTTATTCAAATATGTGCCATTAAAATACATTTAATTAGGTGCATCAAAAACTGTGTATAGCAATCACGTTCTTACCTGGACTTGAACTCCCTAGGGAAGCCTGCAAAAGAATAAAACCAGAACATAACTTAATGGGAGAAACACATGACACATGGGTTCAACTATGATGCCACCTCCTTTAACCACAAACCAGGTAGGATGCGAATAGAACCTTCATATTTTATATAACTACTACCGACAGTAGTTACCGCTAATGTTAAGGTAACCTAAAATAGGTGGCTAGTAAAATGTTAGCCGTGGATGAACGCTTAACACTATGGACAAACGTGAGCGAAACGTATCTTAGCATCCACACATAAAAATGACGCCTATGGTCAGAGGCGGTCGGAGTAAGACAAATAAAGCGATATATTGAGGGGTACAGTACGAATTACGCGGTGTCTGCTAAATTTACAGTTTGCTAGCAGCAAGCTAAAGATTACCGTTAACGTTATGCATCGGAAAAAAATGTAAACACTAATTTGATTTGCTTTGAACTGCAATCTACAAAGTAAGAACATATTTACAGTATTTCTTCCGCTAATTCAGCCCGACGAGAAAATATACAATCCCATTCACAACAAGCACAGTACAATATGTTATTTCCTTTAACTAGCAAGCTAACGTAAAATTTACGTATCAATTTACACAACCGCTACACTAAAGCAGCTGAGCGAGCGCGGCGCAGCGGCCTTGTAGTGAAGGATCAGTACAGACATTCAAGCATTTTATAGAGGATTAAAAATGACAATTATGACACGAAACACGCCACACAGAAGGAAAAAACTATTATGTCTTCAATCGATAGCATAGAAATGAAAAATACAACACACAAGACTTAGAAATATCGATTTAAGATCGACCGCTTCTCTCCTGTTTTCCCCCTTACCTCCGCCATATTGGTACCTTTAGCTAATGGGCTCGTTCGAGCGCAGTACCCGGATCAGCGCTCTCAGCCAATCAGAGGTCCAGGTGGCCGTTGTAGTCGTGACGCCGTTCAAACTGACCACCGATCAGTACAGCAGCAATCATTTACAACCATCATTTACATACGGTAGCGTAGGGTTAAAATATAAGAAAGCCACATGCAAAAATGGAATTGACAATAGAGTTCGAACGTTCGACACAATGAAGAATTTACCGGCAGAACAATGCTTGGGTTTTCTCTGGACATCCCAGATGATTTCCTGCACGTCTCAATATTGTTGATTGATCTGGCATTTAAAAAGCTCGGTATAATCACCGTTGACATTAGTGATATGACATTACAATAAGAGCTTTTAATTGGGACCACAATGATGTTAATACAACTAGGAAGGTTTGATTTATTAATCAAATTCCTTATGATCATTTTTAAAAACGGTGGCATCGTTTTCATGTTATACTATACTAATAGTACTAACAAACGCAGGTGTGTCTTTTAAAATAGTTAATAAAATAAACAAATTCCCTATAAGGTTGGGTCAAAATGTCTTAGATATTTATTTTTTCCCTCCATTTTTCTTTTCTTTTTTGAGAATTAGATCTTTAACAAATTTACCCACGGTACAGGTTTTGTTCAAACGCCATATTGTTGCAAAAGTTGTAAAATATTGTTTCCTACTCAAATTTTCATACATCAATATCACTATATTCATAAGTATTCATAAATTCCAATGTAACATATTTGAACTCAATTCTATTTTCATACAATTTCTGCTACAGGCCAGCAGAGGGCAAAAGAAACCATTAAAAGTGTGACTATATCCAGGCCAGTAAGATCCACAACATATTTACTTCCTCCTGGATGACTGCAAAACTTCATTGTATTTTATCATATAACATAAATTGGCTGCCACATTTGATGAACTGAAGTGTTGATTGGATTTACATTGGCATCACAAAGCAAAACTCACAACTGCACATTTAACATTCTCACCCAAAGACAACCTCACAAAGGCATACATTACAGGTTGGCCATCGTCTTAAAAGTTTTGTTTTATTTGTTAAAATTCTCATCTCATCCAATCACAATGTAATTTCTGCTTGTCTACCTGCTTGCTTGCCTGCGGAAACTCTGCACGTGCACCGATTGCTCGTACACGTAAACATCGCGTGTGGTGTAGAATCTGTTTGCTCCTCTTGCAGTAAGTCATCTTTATGTTGTGATGTAGAGCAGTAACCATCTGCCATGCTTACTCACGGGTTGTGGGTGTGTGCTAAACTTTGTCAAAGAGTCCGAGCCTTTGTTGTTTACAGAATTGTCCTATTTCCTTTTTCAATGTGATCATTTTTCTCTCTCAACTTGTCGCACCACGTAAACACTTTTGTGTTGTCGGAAAACAGAATCCCCCCGTAAGGCGTAGGAAAGGCAACGTGGGCTTTGTTTGGATCCCTCTTTAAACAAATGAGTCACTGAATTCAGAGTGTTTAGAGGCACATCCCTCCTGCAGGCCTCGTCTGTCAACCTGTTACCTCAGATAACTCATCAAAAGCATCCCGACGTAAGTGGTGGTTCTTCTTCAAAGCGGTAAGTAGGTGCAGTCGTTGCCATGCTTACCGTGGCCTCTCACTCACCACTGTGAGTCGTGCTCTCGGGTGGGATGGCCGGCTTTGGCCTTCGTTTGTGAGGCAAGTCCTTGGTCTGCTCACCAAGCTACCTGTGTGTCTGTCGTCATGCAGAAACTCTTTGCGTTCTCAGGACTTCTTTGTGCTCCTTGTCGCAAATGCCAGAACGGAAATGGGGAAAAGGGCTTTTGTGTAGTCGGCACCCTCATCGGCGAATACGTTGCAGAAAGATATTAAACGTAAAGAATTGATACGACTTACTGCTTTTCAATCTAAAATTAAGGAAATGGAGGCAGGTTCCCAAAAATGTCAGTGTTTTGTTTTTTATTAACCTGGTTACATCATGTCTCTTAAACTTCTAGTTTCTTTTAACTCGTCTTATTGTGTGTTTTCTGTCTGAAACTATGCGTTTCTATGTCGCTGCCTGTCCTGGCCAGTTCTCCCTCGAAAAAGAGACGTTTCATCTCAATGTTAAATAAAGGTTTAAATGAAAATAAAATGTTTTTTTAAAAACCCATTAGTAACTTTTACAGAACAATGTAGTCGGAAAGACGTGGGTCCTCATCAAATAGGTGAAACTGTCAGGTCAAGAAGTTATCCTCTGACGTGTGTGGTGGAGCGATGGGTGACACGGGGTCACGTTCCATTGTTCCAGCGAAAAACGGATGTGGCTGAATAACACACCTACACTAGTTCTGCTTTTGTCCAGCAGCTGCCCACTCAGCTGATGTGCTATTAGAGGGACGGAGAGAGAGAGAGAGAGAGAACTCATTATAATAATACTAGTGACCTCCTCACAATTATCAATTCAATTTCAGACTAAAGGGACCAATCAGCTACATATTCATTGATTCTAATGTGTATGTCCTCAGAATATTGCACTTAGTGAACTGCAAGCCCTAAAAACATTTGGTTCATGATGTATTGTTATTTTTTTAGGATGATTAATCCTGAATCCCCACACAAATAAGTGCAAATGGCTGTGCTGAAAAACTCTCTCTGTATAAAGGTATTCATTGTCTTTTCTGCAGAATACGACTGGATGGAAAATAAAGCAAATTAATATTATTTTTAATAAAACGTTAAAACCTTTAGAATCTGATGTACACTTGTTTGCATTAGAGTATATACACTTTGTTTACACAATCGCAGAGCGTCAGACATTTCATTATGTAAAACTAAACCTCAGATTTAAATTATTTTAAGTAATCATGCTGGTACGGGAATCAAATGAAGCCTGGTTAACCACAGGCGACATATCTTCATTTCCTCCTGGAGCATTATGTAGTCAAGTCGACATTGTGAAATGATTAAACGTGTACTTTACATCTGGAAGTATACAATCCACCAGGTGGCAATGTGCGACAGCTGAGGGTTCTTCATGACTCAGCTTCAGCATTTTCCATTCACCCTGTGCTCCAAACACCAGCCTCCGTTGGGCTGCAACAATGCCTGTGTGAACACCAACTGCCTGTTGTGTTGATGTCCTTGGGTGAATCGTGTGATGCACCGACATGTGCAGCGAGAGAGGTTTGTGTGTGTTTACAAGGGAAGTATTTATTCGCACACGCGTGTCACTAAGCAGTCAGACGCTGCGGGTCGAGCCCTGCAGTGTCAACAGACCTGTCTAAACAACTTGGCCTGTTTAAAGGTTCAGATGATTGATGAGTAATACAAACACATTCTGTAAAACTACACAACTTCAATGAAATCCTAGAGAAAACATTGCACACGTGTATTTCAATTTAGGTTAAACTGTGACCTGTTTAACCTAATGTATCGGTCAGAGATGCAAGTAAACAACTGGGAGCTGAAATGTAAAATCAGCTCCAACAACAAGCATTTGACGGGAGAGGAGACCCAGTTTTAAGTTAAGTTATTTTAAGTCAACATAATTGATGACAAACCAAATACAGACGGTTAGCAAAGCAATTTCAATCCATCCATACATTTGTATCTTTAAGCAAGAATAAAGGATGGACATTTAGATTAAAAGTCTTTGTATTAATGTACTACATCACGTTATCAAATCAGCAGATCTTTGATAAAGTAAGTTACAGTATATTAACATAAAGTGATCTGCAGTGAAACTGTCCCAAATGAAGGATGGATGGTTAGTAGTTGCAGGTCACCTAATCTAAGAATACGATATCAAGTAGATCCCTGTGAGCCATGAGAGAATCATAACTTATGATGTGTATGTCATGTATCGATTCAATTAGGCAGTGGCACAAAAAGCCGTGGTGGTTGTGAATTGCACCAAAAATCTGTATGTGTGTTGCTGTAACATGACAACATGTATCAGTCTTCACAATGATTGATGTTAATTTAAGTATAATAATTGCCGGCCATTGGCCTCCTGTCACAGCTCTCGAATATTCATTAAAATGCGCTGTATGACTTGTACCACACATTTGTCTACAAAATTAACTTAAATGTGAGATTTTTTTTGTAAAAAATAAATTTCTATGTAAAATCCTAAAAAGGTCTGTTAGGTCACTAACACGGTCCTCAAGAGATTATTCTGGTGTATTAATTACAGAATTACACAAAGTACGTACATGGATGCTATTAATGTTCTATCTTACAGAATTGTAATTCCCCATGAAAGTGTTTCATGGAGATTTAAATTGATTTTGAAGTACTTTAAACAGAGAACGAAAATGTGCTCAGTACTTATGTACTGATGGGAATTTATCAAATTGAAAAGTCGGACTGTTAAGACTTCAAAGTCCTTGCATGCTCAGATTGGGCCTCACTTTAATTGCTAGTTTCCCAGTATGCCTGAAAGCACAGATGCCTCAGCGTGGTTACACAACCGGAAACTTCCCTGCCAGGCTGAGCTGAACTTATAATAGCATCCTTCGGTCATAAAACTAGGGACACTTCATTCAACTGTGCGTTCAGGTCGCAGTCTCCACTGGACCCGTGGGTTGGAATCCAACATCTAACACGGATTGATGTGGTTCACTTGCTCGCTAGCCTGTAAAGTGATTAGGTAAAGGCAACAATACTGTGCTGTGATTTTCTAAAGTCCTATTAGTCCCATCGCTAGAGTATTGGTATAAAGATGGCATTAATGTTACAAAGTAAATGAATGGTAGCTGCACTGCTTTAAGGTAAGATGCTGCAATGCGGCGTCTAGACACAATATTCTATGTAAGAATATACTAACAAAGGGTAAAGCAATGACATATGCAATGTACGATATCAATATATTCTTTTATAATTTTGTAAGGCGCTGCGTTCAGGTTCAGTCTCCACTGGACGCGTGGGTTGGAATCCAACATCTAACACGGATTGATGTGGTCCACTTGCTCGCTAGCCTGTAAAGTGATTAGGTAAAGGCAACAATGCTGTGCAGTGATTTTCTAAAGTCCTAATAGTGCCATCGCTAGAAGTTTATTTATCAAATCAGGCCAAAGCGCACCCACCGCCAATCTAATGCAGCCATTATGAGCTGGTACACAAGCTTCTACAGCCTGTTGGGGATCCTTCGTGTCTCCTCGGATGCTGCTCGGGGCGGTGAGTTTGGGCGCATGCGATAACCAAGGCTCTGAGTATTAGCAGCGAGCGCACGCTGAGCTCCTCATGCTGCACAGCTGAGGCCGTGTTTCACTGTGTGACTTGATAAGAGTGATGGACAGACACGCCAATGGATAAAATATATAAATGCACTGCAGGTGCCTGTACTTCTTTACTATAACTATCAGTTACATGTGTTTCAATCTAGCCTACTACACTGTTTATCCGTACGCACAACCGGTTTAAAAGGTTGGTAATGTTGGATAAATCTTGTGGTAAAAAACTTGGCAGCTGAACCGGCGCTCTGCTTGTTTCTTCTCCAATGTTGGAAACGCTGAGCAGCGAGAGTGGCCTTCGAGGCGGAGTAACAGTGAGTGGGCACTGCAATTTCCTCTGCTTCTCTAGTCGGACGCACTACTCGTGGAGGTGTCTGTATATATCCGTCGCCTGCGTCATGTCATGTGCTCACACATTTTACATGAGATCATCTCTTTAAATGACTTGCTTTTAACAGCAGCCGAGGAAATGACCATATTTGTGAAGATGACGCTGAAGGTGCTTTTCTAGGAAATCTCATAACTCATTTCATGTAAAAAAAGATGCAACATAATAAGAGACAGTTCAACGACATAAGAAGCTCCCATCAGAAGTCTGTGAGCATGTACATCATTCCAATGCCACTTAACGACGATGGCAATTTGCAGAGTAGTTTAATAGTAGCAGCAGTAGTGAAGGTCTTAAGCAGGTTAAGGCAGCAGGATGTTCTGCTCCCGAAGCTCCTTTGAGTTAAGTGTTGTTCAGAATATGCAAAGTGATGAGCACCAAGCCAAATGTGAAGGATAGAGGAAACAGCTGTGTTGTCGTGCATTAGAGGCTCCTCGTGACGAGCCATGTTGAGGGATTCGGTCTCCATGGTAACATATTCCACCACCGGAACAGTTTGGGGAGAGAAGAACAGAAGACGTAGAGGCTGAAAACTTGGGAAATTCTCCCTTTCTTTGAGGAATACATGAGTTTGGACGTCACACATCCGACGCCCATTTCTACCAGAGACACTCTCAGCACAAAGGAGGGCTTTTGCTCTCCAGCGCCTACACATTGGCTCTAAAATGCCTTAATACAACAGTTGCTACGGCAAACATTTGACAATCATCTCTTGTTTAGGCACATTGTCAGTTTTAGTTGTTGAGATTAAACTATTCATATTGGTAACTGTCGTACAAAACATCTGATTGTTACAGTTGGTCTTTGCTGATTTCGTTAGCGTTTAAAATGTAAAAGTGCAGGCACATCCTCCAAGGACATTTCAGTCTTGTTTGGTCAAAGGCCTGAGCCTGGAAGTTGTACCAACAAACAAACTGACAAGCTCATTGACAAAGAAAGGAAGTCAGAAAACGTCACGATGGAGTCATACGGTCACCCAGTGCTGCAGTTCCTCTCAGCTCTGCAGAGCTCCTGAGGATCTTCCAGGTCATCTACTTGGTCTTCAGGTTCTTTATTGGTTATTTGGTCAAAACAACCAAATCAAGTGTTCATTTACAGAATAGGATTTGGTCCCAGAAATAAAACTCATTATTATCAAAGGGCTCTTATCTTTGATGCAAGCAGCAAAATACATTTTGTTTCATCCCTTATTGAGTCATATAAAGAAGGATTGTGGAATCTAATTGCAATGCCTGCCGACGTGTCTCCTGAAAGTGAGGTAATCGGTGCACAGAATGGACACGCACGTAACCACGCACTACTTCAACACCTTGTGATGACCCCCTCCCCTCTATTCCTACCCGCATGCATAAATAATTCAACTTTCAAAGAGGAGGATGCTTTTAGAGAATCTGCTACGAGCAGCAGACACAAAAATCAGCCAGATTCATCAAATGTCTCTCTGTTTGCAGTTGTTTATAAGTTTCCTGGTTGTCTTTTTGGCACATCCTGTAATTTATCTCATGCTGGTCAGCGAGGTCTTAGACCAAAAACACACACAAAAAAAAGAGGTTACAAGAAAAAATCTTTCAACATAAAGCTGTTTTATGTTTGTACTGTACTCAACGAGTACTACGAACAAAGAAAAGAACTTTTACCACCATCTTTTTGCCCTGAAAAGGAGGCCAGTTATGTAAAGAGTGCTCCGATGTTTTCACAGGTGAACATCTGAAACAATCCGTGAAGTGCGATAACGGGACAGAGATGTGTCAAACTATTTCTACACCTAAAATACATTATCCCCTGTGCCTCTCAGCCGAGGGCGACCGTCTTCTGTCACATCCCTCACAGAGATTGCCGGTGGAGTGACAGATACAGGGCAGATATCAGAATTTTATATGACAAAACATATCTGCCTTCCACTCTACTTTCAAAGGAATTTGTGTTTTAAAATGGAAAAGCCTGCAAAGAGGACGACAGCGAGAAAAAAATTGACAAATTAATACTTTTCGTCCAGAACATTGACTCCCAGAACAACACCTCCAAATGTGTGAGAATGTACCAGGCGAGTCTCTCTGAGCTCTTCAGACTGTGGAGAACAAAGAATACAAGGAGCCAATTAAAAAAACAATAACTAATAAGTAGGGCAATATTATTTTTAAAAGAGGCAACTCATTGATAACTATCAAGAATGGAGGCGCTGAAGTAAGACTCAATGTTCAATATGTGTGACCTCCTCCTGAGTTTTCTACGTCTGGCTTCATCATCTCTCTATTTTCGGGGCGTAATTGGCAGACCGCAGGTGGCCAGATAAGAGAAGGAAAAAAAGGAAATGGAAATCTGTGGTGGAGCAGCATTCAGTGTCATTATACGTAATAGCTGTGCAGGAACTTGGTGTACATTTCCAATTGCCTAAAACAACACACTATCCCCCATCTCCTTTCTACTAAATAAAGAATACAATTGTTTATAATGTGACACTCTACTAATGTTTTTCAAGGAACAATTGTTCAGTCACAGAAACGTAGCCGATACGAGAGGCAGTTGCTTATCCACAAAGGACACCGAAACGGGTACAAAGCAGATTATTATATCCGTGACGGACTAAATATAGTGCCTGTGTGACATCCTGAAACCAGATACAAAGCTGTAAACTTCCACCCGTGTTGCTATTCTGATCTGTTTTGAAACGTGACACTTCTCACAACAAAAGTTTTTTTGGCGGAGAGCCTAATTTTTCCCGGAAATTTTGATTTTGTTTTGTTCATTATTCTGCGGCTCGAAAAGTCCTTTTCTTGCTTTAATGCAATCTCATAACCAATCATCCGGTTTCAGACAGCAAGCAGGATGTGGGCACTATCATATCCTACCACACATCCACGTGGTCCGTATCCATCTCGCCTCAGGAAGAGAAAGCTGTTGCATGAGGATTTAACCAAACAAAAAAACTGAAAAGGCCTCTAAATTGTTCTATTTATCTAATGTAGTCAACATGGCCTGTGACACTAACCCCTTTTAAATTCCTCACAAAGGCCACTTGAGAAAAAGTGTTCAAACATGTGGTTCCTTCTGCGGTAATGGGACGTGCTCCGCTCACCTCGATGCCCTCTGGTTCACGAGCACCTCGCTCGCTAACCTGGGCGGTGGCCGACTTTCACAGCATTGTTCCAGACCTCCAGCACTCCGCCATTTTGTTTCCGGTGCAGAACAGGAAGTCCTGCCTGCAGCTGTTCCCATTACTGTGAACTAAACACACACACACACACACACTCACACACACACTCACATCCTCTTCCTTTACGCTTTCCCTCAGCCGGAGTTCAGGATGCCCCTCTCTGATGTGAAGATGACCCCTGGGGATGATGGGATGAAGCCAAAAAC
Source organism: Gasterosteus aculeatus (assembly GCF_964276395.1). Lineage (NCBI taxonomy): Eukaryota > Metazoa > Chordata > Actinopteri > Perciformes > Gasterosteidae > Gasterosteus > Gasterosteus aculeatus. The sequence continues at coordinate 8,168,615 of NC_135701.1, read as the reverse complement.
ACGTTTGCCTCCCTTTCTAAGACAAAGACTCTGCCGGTCCGTGAGATTGCAGATTGTGCAGAAATATTCAAGGGCATTGCAACATACAGGTAATTTCGCACAGGCTTGAGCCAAAGAAATAAATGCGTTCATTGTAATATAGCGTAATAGAATAGATGAAACACAACAACACATTATAGTACAAATAAGATTAAAGCATTTTAAGGGGTTTTCATCTGTAATTTTCAGGTTGCAACTACGTGTAATTTATCAAGATCACTACTAATCCTAGTTTAGCACAGCGGTATGCTCGTCTTTGTTCCCGTGCTCTCTGTCTGGCAAAGTAGGTGAATCTGTGATTCCCGGCCACAGTACAGACAGATCTTCATATGAAGGCCATAACACAACCGTGAGAAAACACCTAATGACCCCATCCTGATCGAGAGGCCGATGCCCTCAGTCATTGAAAGGGTCCTTGACAATGGATGCTGATATTATTTGGGCTTTAACAATTACATCATAGATAAAACAATTGGAGAGACATCTTATCTGTGCCGGTTATTGTGTCAGTGCAGGGATTCTGATAAAGCAGGAGGCAGGAAAATACTCACCTGGCCTGTCCGCCAGCCAAGCGGACACCTTTTCATTTAGCTGTGGGCAATTTACACTGGAAATCATTCATGTGGAGGGAACCCTGAAAACACAAGCAAAGCATGAGATATTTTACGTTTGATTTGTACATTGTGCAATCAAGTCAGAGTTCTGATGTTAATTAACAGTGTTATACTTCAGCCTTTGAATAACATGTGTAATTCATCAAAGTTTAAGAAAATAATATTTTTTGTTTCCAATTAGATGCTATGATACAGTAAGAACATTTCCAATGTAACTCTATGTTAATACGAAGCTGAATATTAGTTTTGGGCATGGATAACCAATTAAAACCATCAATAATTCCCTTGTATCTAGTCCTCACAGTGTTTTTCCCAAAATCTGACTAAATGTTTCCACTTTAATTGAATAGAAACCATCTGTAATATAAGCCATTAGCAAAGCGCATTATGCTTTACTGCATTTTTCAATTCAACCAGGCCCCACAGGAAATATGGGATGATGAACAATACCACAGACTAATGTAATCTAATGACTGTTCTTTTTCTAATCACGCAGAGAACTTGGTATTTAATATTTCTCAAACATGATTGTTTAAAGGAATAAAGGAATGTATTGTCTTTATTATAACAAACCTAAAGGATGAAGCTCTAACATTCCTGTAATTACTTAGACTTCCTCTCCATGTACTTTGCTTTAGCCTCTGGGGCGAGATGGTTTCCTCTCTTCAAGCATCCATATGCTTCCTTCAAGGAAGGATGCCATCACACCTCCTCCAAGGTTCCACCCTTTCCTACCTTTTAACTCATCTCCAAGTTAAGTTCATAGGTGAAGATTGGGTGTGCAGTATTTATGCTCTGTTTCGCACATTAAGTCTTGATCAAATCTCAGTGGTACAAAGGGGCTTATGTGCACGTCATGGGTGTGTGCACCTACACGCTCTTCGCGTGCACGGACAGTGTACACGTTTTGGGGTGTCAAGGGACTGTAGAAAAAGTAGTGGGAGCTCAGAAATATTAAAAGCAAATTACCCCCGAGAGTCCAGTCTCAATATCAATACCAGCTATATCAAAATGATCTTGCAAGCATAATCATATATTATAAGATATAAGATTGATTATGCTTACAATATCATCTACAAGCAATCTGTGCATTGGTGATTCCACCAGTAAAAGAATAACTCATTCAGCGACACACAATGGAGAACATCCAAACTGGACATATTTCAGTCAATTCATATTAAACATATTGCAGTAAAAATGAGGACAGTGTGGGGGTGTTTTCTTTTTCAAAGTCTCTAAAGGAGGCTGGATGAGCTTCATAGTTGCAATAACCGCAGTTGAGCACGGGGGGCACCAACCACCCACACAGGACTTCTATATCCGTGGATCCGTTTGTGACTCACTTATTTGAAAAAAAAAGAAAAGAACACAGCTCTGACGATTGCCGGGGGAGCAGGGGAGGAGTGTGAAATGTTTCTTAGCTTAGGTGAGGAGAGCATAAGTTGCCAGTGCGGTGAATCATCGATGGGATCCCGTGACCACACAGGCGGGGGGGATTAGGTGAGAGCTGGGGAACTTCCTCTAGGAGGGAAGCATTCACCATTGCAGTAGAAAATCAGGACGTCTGGAGCGGAAAAGGTGTGCTCGAAGCTGTGTGTCCTCATGTCAAGAAGCAGCGGACCGGCTCCCCACTGTGAAGCACCTGAAGGCTGCAGCCCATTACAGGTCCAGAGTCATTAAAAATGGATGCAGGGAGCTCTGCCCCAGTTGCACTGGCTCCCTGGTAAAAAATGATTCGAATTCACATATGACATGACAGCATATCTGCCATATTTTAAACATAACTCCATAAATTCTGCAAGGCTTATGTTGATTATTCACACTTGTGTGGGAATGTCTCTGTGAATGTGCCTTGGCTTGCACCACCTCTCTTTGTGTGAATGCGTAGTTCTTTCACACACCTGTCTACTTCCCCGTAGCGAGCCAGTATTTGTAAGAACATGTCATGTCATTACCATCTTTCGAGTGGGGGAGGGCAAGGGCGTACACTCATGGATGCAATGCAGAAGAAGTAGTGATGTGTCGAGAGCGATATCAATCTGCTTTTCCAATGAGCCTCCGGTGTTACAGCTTAACCAAAAGTGCATTCCATTGAGTAAGAGGAGGGAAAGTCACCTTCAGAGTTGCATGACTACTGCGTCACTATTTTGGCATGACCAGTGGGGTCATGTCCGAGGACTGTTGAATGACTTTGATAGGCCGTGTGCACCCTCCTGTGATACAAAATCCTTGCTCGTACCGTACTTGTAAGTATAAACAGGGGAGTGATTGCATGCACAGCATCGTCCGTTTTTAGAAGGATTCAAAGAGGGAAGGAGTGAAGCGCTGGAAGACAGATCCAACATTAAATGAACGTGACAAAGAGTCAAAGTTAGATCAACATATTTTTTAGCTGGCTGTTGTTCAAATCCTTTTACTAAATGTCTGTCCTGTCTTTGTTATTCCTGCCCATTTCCTCTACCAGGGGGTATGACTGGTGTGTATTTTGTGTGGTAAAAGGCATTTTAGGATGTGCAATTTGGCCATTATACCAAAGATAATGCGTTTTGGCAATTTTGGCCAAACCAGCCAGATAAGATATCAGTGTCATCACGCCGCTAATAGATTGGTCCAGTGATTGTGATTAGCCTGATCTTAAAGCAACAGCTAGCCTTGTTTATGAAATAAATAATCAATCCAAAGTAGTCGTATTTGCATGTGGTGTATAGTATTGCAGGAAAAATAACAAAAAGTGTTTGAACCCTCGATAGTTATATAATCAAATAATCTCTAAATACAGTCCTCACCACAAAAGTGATGATGATTACAAATTCCGTCGAGACGCTCACACTCAGGCTCTCCAAGGTCGGCAAGAGATGAGCTCAAAAAGTGAAATAAAGTTTTTTAGACAGGCTTTTAAAATATTTTTTGGGGAAATACTCGGCTAATCGAAATCTACAGCCGTTTTAATACATATATCATTATTGCTAAGAATCATTTCCATGTTTTTCTAAGTCTCTTAAAAGTGTTGATTGATTTTTGTGGATGTATCCCAATAGTTTGTCTCAACATGCAGCGGGGAAAAGAGCTTCGGTGGTAATAATTAGTAGTTTGGGGTTGTATTGTTATTAAGTGCAGTATATTCTATCGAGAAAGGCTGTTTTCTCACTGCCTCTACAGTTTAAGGTCGACGTCATTCATTGTGTCTTTGTTTAGCGGTGTTGCAGGGTTAAGCCTGAAAACAACAATGGGTGAGGTAATTCTTAAAGGCAAAACTGGCCTCTCTTCTAGGAATGTATTGAAGACGGAGGAGGGTTGGTAATAGAGGAGGGAGGAGAGGAAGGGGGGGGACCTTTCAGTCCTTGGTTCCCACTGACTGTGCGCAGCTGGAGGACCGAAGCAATAACGTGGGAAACAAACAGTAAAATGATCAACATGAAGGACCCCTCCCTCAGGGAGGTCCTTATGCTACCTGCAGGATAGTACGACAGCCTGTGTTTAGACAGAACCATCACTCGATATATGACAGGTATGATGATGATGATCCCCGACTTTTCTTCTAGTGCCCCCACCAGGTTGTGGTTTATGTCAACAACTATTGAAAGGATTTCCATGTAATGTCATTCATGCATGATTTCTCTGCACTTTGGCGTCTCCTAACTTCCTATATAGCACAATCGTCCTAAAATGCTAAAATACTTAAAAGGTATTCTTTGAAGATTATATACCCCGGTAGTAAACAGACGCTCCCTGGACAGCATTGGCATCTGCCGTAGCCGTTATTCTCTGCCAGCCTCACCCAAGTTGACCTTCCTGCTCTTGTTCACTAAAATGATATCCAGTGTTCCACTTGAATGCACCATCAGCCTGACTGTCAGACAGGTGGTCGGGATCAATGTGAAATCCTGGTGTCAATCTATATATACAATTGATGTGTAGTATGAGTCATGTTTGCTCATGACGATTGTTCTTACCAATATGCAACAATTCCCAGGCGAGGTGCTTTCATGTATTGTTGACTCAAATCACCAGCAGCTCAAGTCAGGCTTCTTAAGAGTCATTGTTCGTATTATTATCCTTCAGTATCCAGCTACAACTCGTTAGTGGCACATAGGTCACAATCTGTAATTGCTTCTCTAGAGTCTACCCTGCACATTAGAACCGTAGAATAAAATATAAAACAGAGCCTCCCTCCAACACCTCCAAGTAATAGTGCATCACTTTTGTGATGACTGTTGATTCTGTGGGAGAGGGTTCAACTAGTATGTTAAGGGAACTGAAATTATATCATGGACAGCAGTGTCACTTTACAATGACATGTAAACCGCATGTCTGTGGTTAATGAATTTGTAAATATTTGTCTCCTGCTAGGGTTGATGTAGCCCGCATTACCTAGACCTGCTCCCCATAGTGTTTACCCACGCACTAGACCCTTAACACATCATTCAGCTCCCGCCTCTGTTTACCGAGATGCACGTGTCCTCATTAAAACATAGAGTGCAGCTGGCCAGACAGCGCACAGAGGGGCCTGTTGTCCTGAACCCTGTGGCTAGTGGAGGAAAGTTCAACACACCAGAAAGTCCCTGGCTTAGTAAAAGACCATTGATGACAAATATATATTAGATACATGTTTCAGGAAATCTAACAATTATCTAGAAGTGGTACTCAACACGCTGGGAAAGGTTCCCTTGGATGCAACAAAAGGTCACAAACAGTCCTGTTGTCATTAGCCAAGGATGATGCGGCACCAAGTCTGCAAAAAGGAACAAAGGGAGGAGAGAGCAGACAAAGAGCAGAGTGTGTGACCTTTAAGTAGAGAGACTGTGGATTGGAAAGAGCAGCAGCATCTTTTTAAGCTCTGTGAAGAGGTTCCGGGCAGCTGAACTGGTTTTAATTACACGTTACTCCGTCTGGATAACCGGAAAGAACAGTGCATTCTGTAAAGAGGAGAGAAAGCCTGCAATCACATTTTTGGCAGTACAAATGGTTGGTAGGAAACTCACTCAAATGCAAATTTTAGAGAAACTCATTTGTGCATTTATGTTATCTGTGCGTCGTACTTTATAAGGCAATTGTTATGTTCGTCATGCCTGACTTTAAGTTGAGAAAGATGGAAAATGTTTCATCCGGAAATGTAATTGGGTGAAAGTGCCGCTACCTTAAAACTATGCTGAAATACAGTACTTAAGTAGAAGCTCTTTGGTGCTTGTGTGAATGTAGAAGTGTGTCAGAGTGTGTGGGTGTAAGAGAGAAAAAAGATGGACATGGACATAATGCTTATGTGTGTGTAGGATGCATCCGTGCACTCACAGCCTCCTTGTGCCTTTGTGTGTGTGTGTGTGTGTGTGTGTGTGTGTGTGTGTGTGTGTGTCTGTGTTTGTACATGTCCCCATGCGTCTGTGCATGTGTGTGAGTAAACCAAACGTGTTAAGTAACGGACACATGGGCCAAGGGTGGCTAGTGTTGCTTGGTGGTTGATTATGATGACTCTCGACAAAGTGTGTGTGTGTGTGTGTGTGTGTGTGTGTGTGTGTGTGTGTGTGTGTGTGTGTGTGTGTGTGTGTGAGGCTGTAGGCACCAGTAGGCTACAGTGCTGCTCAGATTAACTGACCTTCAGCCTCAGCATTAATGGAGGCTTTGATTTAACACGTAAACACTCTGAATAAATTGCAGAATCACTGTTTCAAATCCAGTGATGAGAAACAAATCAACTCCTCGTATCTGAACGTAAACAACACTTTTTTGGGCATAAAGCAGCATCCACTTGAAAGAAATATTAAAATGATATGTCATTCCCATCCTCATAGTCATCTGTATAATCATTACCATTACCGGTATTACCTGAGCCTGTCACTGTCCGTCTTCATCCTATATTATATATAATGTTTCTACAATGTTTTCCCACAACATTTCAAGTTGAGTGTGCTTATTGTGCAACACTTCACATCATCATTAGCAGCACTGACTAACGTAGCCCATGTAAGCAGGGGAGGCTGTAGTTGACAGAGGTGACCTTAAGAATAAACAGCTCCTTGTTACATCATCTGTGTGCTTGTCACCATGGATACTGTGACCCGAACCGAGGTTATGATGATCGAAAGCAAAAACCTGGATGTGACTTACATTAGTGGAGTTTGTCATGGTAACGTTCTTCACAGCAATGCAGGGTTAGACTGGAGGACATTGTCTGATAACGTTCTTTTCTTTTCCGGAAGTGTGATGCTGCTGTGGATTTAGCAGCTGTGACAAGGGAGGCAGACTTGCCTGTTTGCCCGCTTGAATTTTTAGAGATTAATTTTGATTTCAAATGAATTTTATACTAAGAAGAACACATTTCTGAGCTTGTTTTCTTTTACAACGGGAGCTTTTGTCCTGGTGTATAAGGTCATTACGTTCGGGTAACTGTGAAAAGATTTAATTTGATTTCATGGGAAGATAAAGAATTTGAAGAGCAACTGAATCATTCTTTCAGACCCACATTTGAGCATCCTAAATTGACCATAATGCAATTTAACCATAATTGGTTACCAAACAAGCTGGCTACCAGCCACAGGCTCAGAACTCGTGAGTCCCCGAAGCACGAGCCTCCCCATGTTTTGCTTTCTGATATTCAGAAATCGAGTGTCTGATATACCAACTTGGCATATTTGGTCCCTAAAAAATACAGTAAAGTTGTTTAAATATGTTTGACAGAACAGCTTGTGTGGGACAGTATGGGCCTCGGTCCAAGGCCATCGTGTGACCATGCCGAGGTTCAGCATACCTTGATGTTCGTGTTTCAGCTGTTTAAGCAATCACACACGGCAACCACCTGATGATCTGGATATAGTCTCATTTGCTTCCTTTGCCACAATTTAAATGGAAAAGAAGTACTGCAGGCGCGTCGGTTTAAATAAATATAACCATGTAAACCTTAATGAGAGCCATGGTAGAGCTTGGAATGAGTGAACAAGAGAGTCTCTGCTTTGGTATTCGGGAAATGCAGCTCGACAGCTTCCCACATTGTTTGGTATTTAAGTGTCATCTGAAGAATGAGTGGCAAGCTCAGCAGTGAGCGCGACGTCATGCTCTCCCCAAAACTATGCAACCATCCCTGCCTCTTGGAATGATTTGAACAATCCATCACTTTGTTTTGTTATTGAATTGTTAACTTGCATTGCATTCAGAGGTTGTGAGTGTAGAAGTGATAAATGGAGCAGAAGCACAGAGGAAAATGAGGTGGCATTAGGATTTGTATTCAGCACGTTGCCCCGGGATACTTTTAATCTTTCATTGTCACATGTTTTTGTGAAACCTATTTTCCTGATTCACGGCGAGATATTGTATGAATGCTAACATTTGTTATGCTAACAAATGTGCCACATTTGGCACGGCACCTTTTAACTAAATCTTATGTCTTTTCTCTACTGTAATAGTGAATGTTTAATGTGACATGCAATGTAATCATTCAAAAATATATCCTGCGTGTGATTTTTCCCCTAGAGGTGCAAACTGAATGAGTAACACAAATCTAAACGTATGCCAACCCCCCCATGCTGGCTTTTACGAGGACTCGTAAAGAATGCCATGAACTCTCAATCTTTATAACTCGTATGTATCTGATTCTGTTTGATGTAGTTACTAAACTCACATACCGTGTATTGGCCAAACAGTGACGTCGTTGAGAAGACGAGGTGTTTATGAGCATAACAATGCGTCACACGTCGCTGCATGGTGCTCCGACAATCCCTCCTCTCACTCCTCTCTCCTCTCGCTCAGGTTTTGCATTTGATCTACGATCCATACTTCAACCTCCACGACCCTCCTCTTTCCTCCACCATTTCTAGTCCTCTTCCCCTTTAGTGTTTTTTTTTAGGTATTTCTCTTCACACCGAGTCTTTAACGTACCCGGTCTTTAACTCCCATCCCTGTGTTTTTCCCCTCACACCAGCTTCCTCTTCCTCCCTCCACTGCCTTCATCACTCTGTCTCTTCTATCTCCGCCTCGCACTCAGCCGCCTGCGCACATTAGTATTCCGTTCAGCCCCGGCGGTCTGAGCAAAGGGGGGGCTGTGGCTGTCTGCTCCTCTTGTCTGAGCCCGCTGGAGAGAGGCACCCCTTTATGGCAGAACACTTTATTCATCACTGTGTGATCACTCAAACAAACACACATACACACACACAGAGCCGTCACACATTAAATCTCTGCCCATCCACCTCATGTACCGTCTGAGCCGTTTCCCCGCTTCCCTCCCTGGAAGGGCTGCTGCACCGGCAGCAGTGCAGGCGGTGCTGACAGACTTCATCTAACGCGGCCCGTCTTCGCGTCTGCCTTGATAGGTCCCGCATCACGACACGACGCAGCACGCACGGCCTTCAACAGGACGGCAGCATACAACACGCATCGGTGCGACGATTGACCTGGAATTGCAGAGGGAGCAAATCCCAACAGTTTAGTATGAAAGATAAATGATGAATGTCAGGAACTCCATCGTGTAAATTCTAAGTAAACAGTGTTTTCTGGAGGGTTGGGCATCACTGTGACACAATGCCTCGTGTAACTTGGTGTGGCAGCGTGGCTCCGCTCACTTCCATCTCCATCTTCTTCCATCTTCCATCAGGTGGCTTTCCTTCTAGGCTCCCCCCTCCCACTGTGTGTCACTAAGCTTTGATTAATTATCCTGTCAGGTTGATCCCGGGGCTGCTGAGGCTACATGAATCAACAGCCCATCCACTTCAGGTGTGTCTCCCTACCTCTTCTCGAGGGTGAACTTTGGCGTCGGCAGTGTGGCTGGTCTGGCGTGGCTGTTGCAGGGCCCAGCGCGGCTGCCGCATCGTGTGCGTGGCGTCCCATGTGCGGCACGGAGCGTCTTTTGTGTCTCCCCATTCCGCGTCATCGACGGCGCCTGCCTGTCTGCTGACTGAGGTTGGAGGCGGAAGCGTGGCCTTCAAGCCGGTGCAGTTTCCCTTAGGCGTAGCATCCAATTCCTAGGTAGGTCTGTGTCATCTGTACTGCTTAGATGGACATGGGCCTCGTCCAGCTGTTTCATAGATTCCTCTGTTGCCTCTGTTTGATTTGCAGCTAAAGCGGTAGTTTAATAGTTGGTGTGTGGTTTATTTTCATGTGTGGTGGAACATCAGGCTCCTTCCCCCTCAGCAAGTCATCTCTGCCAGTGAGCCTTCAGTCCCCCCCTTTTTTTTTGCACGTTGCATCCATGGTAATCTGACTCATAAACGTTCCATTTTATTGAACTCTGTGATTGTGATTTGTATTTTAAGACAATTTAATTCTAAAATAAACTTGTATAATTTTGTTTGTAGAATCACGTCCAGTGCCTGTGTTGTACGAACCTGTGTGCTGTCATCGATCATAGACTGGTGGTCCCTGTTAATTCCTGGGGTGAGATTCCCTTAGGTGGCATTGTTGGCTTTTAAACGTAAAATACAGAGCTCCCTCTCAGCATTGCCACATTGGTAACCACGATGGCATTTGTGAAGACATTTAAACGTTCAGTGGAGCAGAAGATGCTAATTCTCACTTCAATGCCAACTCGAGCAAAGCAGGAGGCTTCAGCTCCTGCTGGGGAAACGTGATAATTGCAGTGCTGCCGCAGGAGCCCAGGCGCCATGTTTTTCACTCCCTTGCCATCAAGTCAGCTGCGGCAAAGAGGCATCTCTGAGAAACGACAGCAGAGATCTGACCCGCAGGCGATTGGCCGTCAAGACTTTCGAAAGGTTTGATGTCGTACAAAGATGCATTACAAACACTTACGCAACACGAGTCGGTTCTCTGTCCCCGGCGTCCCAGGGGGCTTGAGTTCACAGCACAGGGCTCAGATTCTCAGATGTCAGATCTTGTCACCCCCCACAAACCGTGTGATCTCAGTCACCTTCGTATCACAGTACAGTCCTCGTACGTAACTCGCGTGTCGCCAGCTGGTCGGACACGCTTTGCCTGTTATCAGTTACTTCCTTGAAATGCAGTTAAAGTTCTGGTTGATTTGGTGACAACAGATGCTCAGGTTATTCTAGATGCCAATGCAGAAGGCTTCTGTAACAGGATGTTTAAATATTGAGGACTCTACTTTTCAGCTGTTTATGTAATCCTTTTCTACGTGTTCATACGTGGCCATTATCAGACCCACCACATCACATGTTCCTCTTTTTATCTACACAGAATAATCAATGCATGAACCCTGTGAACTTTACTGCTTAGATACTCAGAAATGTTTCCACTTGCATTCAGTATTGAAGTGGGGGTTTTGTTCCGCTGCTGTAAGAGCACATTGTGCATCTCATTCATCCACCTGTCTGGCTTGAAAGGCTGATTCGCGTCGAACAAACAACACTGTTCACGTGTGATAGCAACTCACATCTAAACAAACAGCATCACTGTCAGTCCTCCATGAACTGTACAAGCCCCAATATCTCCTGCTTGAGATTTCATTTTATGGCTTGTATATCCAATTCATTGGAAAAGCAAAAGGCAATAAGTGCCTCATGAGACGGAGGTCTTTGTGTCTTCCTCGACCAGATGAAAGCCATTTTATTCCTGTGGCAAAGAAATTTGCAGCCGTGGGTCGGTGAGAGCGGCATGACCTTGAAGGTCGCATCAGAGACTCAAGTTGTCACGCTTACAAAAAAATGATTAACGGTATTAAAGCCATTATTTATCTTGTTTTCAATCAATTCTGTTTACAATTATTGTTTAATATTTTGAATTTGTCGAACCGACAGTATAAAGCAAAGTAAGTTGTCTAAGTGGCCTGACAAACAGTTTAGGAATTAATTCCTCTGGATTCCGGCATGCATGTCAGACATGCCTGGACATTTTCCACAGCGGCACCTTGAAATCAAGCTTCAGCAGAGAAAAAGATCCCGTTGCAACACAACCAGTGGAGTAGCAGACACTTCCATATTAAAGGAAGTGCAACCTCAATATGGTTGATGACTTTTGCCGCTGTAACGTTGAACTTGTTTACCTTTTGTCTGATTCATTTGTCTTAAGTCAATGGTTCAATGGGAACAGCTTTATTTGTCAATGGTATGGTCAATGGCAGCCAACAAAACTTAACATTGAATCAAAAAAATATGTTATCATGTGTGCACATTGTAATAAAAACATAACTACATATGACAACACATTAACTTAAATATAAAATAAATCACTGACTGCAACTGCATCATCAAATGGAAATATCTTGTGTTGTTGAAAATGCTAAACATCAACATGAAAGCACACAGCAAATGTAAGTGCATCCTCGTGATGAAATATTGAATTTGAGATACAACCTTAAAAGCACAGTCTCCTTTAATATCACTCACTGATTCTCTACGTTTCATGTGTTTCTATTTTGTGAACCACTTTGTGACATCCGCTCTTAAATATATAAATAAACCCACTTACTATCTACACAGGCTATGGTGCCTATATTTAAAGCCATGCCTTCAAAAATTTGGAAATATCTGCTGTTCCTCACACAAAGACGTTTTTCAGTAGTGACTTTTATTTTGTTGTGTGATTAATTCAACGGCTTCCATATGCAAAACTAATTGTTCCCAATTTGCACCTGTGATACGTACAGGTAACTCTTTGCTGTCATCTGTGAGAAAAGGTGTTTCCTACAAACTCATTAACAATCATATGTTCTTTAAAGTACACGTTGCCAGATGTCTGTCATATTCAATTGCCGTTCTGTTGAAGAGAAACTTTCTGCTACACAATTTTGAATCCGCAAAACCCTTCGACACCAAAATAATGTCAAATCTTTTGGAGAAATAAACAGTTTTTTGTTCTCAAGTGCACCTGTCGAGGAAAGCGGAGACAATGGGTTAAAATCGGCTTATCCATCAACTCCTCTGAGCCCTTCCCATCTCTTTCGCCCTGCTCCCCGCTTCCTGTTGTGCAGGAAGCACTGCTGAATCCGCTCCACCCACTGGTGGAGGGTAAACACTGCGTGTGACCGAGAGATAGAGAGCCTGGGCGAGTGGGTGAGGTATGGGGTGTGCGAGTTGTTGAGAAAAAAACAACAACAAAAGTTTAAACTTGGTTTTTAAATTAGTTTATTATAGGAAGGTTATTAAAAAAACAACAGTTTTACTGGAAATAACAAGCCAGTCGAGGGCCCAGCAGCTGCACATTTCCATTGTAAGAAGCCAGCAAAGGCTCATTAACTGAGGAAACAGTCTGACAGGGAAAATAACTGTTGGGTTAATTTGGACTGCAGGAAGCCTCGTGCTTAGACAACCGTTTGTTTCCTGCTGGAAGGAAAGGTGTGATCACTTACGCAGTCCCCCATATGCAGCTGCAGAACCTTTGATGTAGCTCCAACAATCCAGAGTCACAGATATTAGGGCAAGTAAGAGGAAGGTTTATGCTAAAAACTTAGTAAAACGTTAGTACTTCTGAAATCAATGTTTTAAAGATTAGGAAGATCAGAGAGACCCCTTCCAGAGGAGCGTATGTGAGTATCATGGAGTCATTACGGCCAGGGGCCTTATTGTTGGAAAACATCTTGGAAATACTTTCCGGTTAGATACACAAGTACCCCTCTGATTCAAAATCTGTATTATATAATGTGTCCCACTGGAGTGAACATTTGTTCAAACAAATGCCTACCTTGTCATTTGGTTGTATTTACCTATTAGCACTGGGCCTCTCAATCCGCCTTTTGTAAAGGCAAGTGCAGCTCGTAGGAGTCACTTTTGGTCTTTTTTAGGATTTTGAGCAGTTGTAGATATAAGAAGAAATCCTTTAATCCTCCGAACACTGATTATTGTGGCGAGTCTCAAGTCGCTTGATGTGTTTTCCTCACCTGCTCCGAGAGAAACATAATCATGAACAGAGAGACAACATTCATTAACATGCATGCGCACACACACACACCCACACACACATACAGTCACACATACACACTTGGTCCAAATTGGCTTGCTATATAACTTCCAGTTTCCCCCCACTGCTTAGACAGTTGATTGCTGTACAGACTGAGCCGCGGCTTCTGCTGTGAGGCTCCTGCGTCATCTCGGTGTCATTCCAGTCAATTACCCAGTGGCAACAAACCCCCAACGATCTTTTAGTCACATCATTCCACAACAGTCACACTTTCAGCCGCTGACAGCGAACAATCCAGTACCTATTTTAAGTATTGCAGCATTAAAATGTGATTATTTTCTAGGTTCTTAACTCCACTGTGACAACAAATTGAATGTATTTATTTTGTGACCAAAACAACACTGATCAACTTTTCAAGGACCAAATAACTACTCGATTAATCAATAAGAGCCTGAGGCTACAGTGATGCTAAAACTGAATTAGAGTTACTTCACACTAGACAGAGGTGGAAAGAGTAGCTACGTGAGCACGTGGAGAATTTCTACCATCAAACCAAATTCTCCTCAGTTCCTTTGTTCTTCTGCTGTCACCAATGTTTTCCAACACTTTGAGCTCCATTGATTCAGAAACACGTGGAAGTACGCATGTGTAATGTAGCATTTAGCATGTTAGCCAGTCAGACCCAGCGTGCACATCTTTAATTGAAGAACCCTGTGGAGGAAACATGTTTTTCAACCCGATGAAGCAGGGAGCATGATAACTCTTACCCTCGACGTGTAATAAAACCCACGTAGACTTTTAATCAATCATACACTGGTTACACTACGGTTAACTGAGAGACTGTATTGTCCACCTCACCTTAGGTCGGAGTAATGTTAATGCTTGTGGTGTAGTATTACAACTCGTGGGCTTGTCCAAAAAGAAAAAAGAAGAATGTCCCCTCTGAGCCACGTAATGAGAAGTACAAGCCTCACTGTGTATTTCAAAATCCACATTCCCACGAGGTCTCTGGCCGAGGCAGCGACACAAACACTGAGGTCAGTCTTGGTCGTATCGCGCCGTCTAGCCAGTGCATCAGAGAGGGGATTTCACCTATTTTGAGTAGCAGCAAAGGAGAGAGAGTGATAGACAAGCCAAACGCCTACTCTTCAAGTTTGAATTATACCGCCAGCTGGAAAATAGTCTCCCTCCAATGAATAGACGCGTAAACGTGATCTGATTTTGTGACTGTGACTGCACAGCAATGACATCATTGGTGCGTATAAATCCGGAAGAAAGAAACCGCCGGCTGCATCGTGCCATCAACATTTGTGAGTCAAGTGATCGAGGGATGACTCACGACGAATAAGAAGATTGAACAATAACAGACGGAAGCTTTTAATAAACAGCGTAGAAATGTGCTCAGTGGCGGCTTTCATTTCCAGGTGTTGAATGAAAGAGGAAATCACCAAGAATCCTCCACTTTATTACTTACCATTCTCTGTATTATGGGGGAAATTCAGAGACGGAAACCAAAATGACATGAAGATAATCATTGTGTTTTTTGCAAATCTGAAAATACTTCAGTGCAAAATACGTCAAAAGGAAGTAAAAATACTGTGGAGTTTGGAGGAAAGGCTCTGACGTACATGTGTGTCTTCCTCTCGGCGTCTGCATTCCCATTTGAGATCTGTGACAACTGCACGAGCCTGCTGTTTATATTTAGAAGACTCAGCGTGTGACTTCAGACACTTATGCATCTCCCAGTGTTCCTGAGTATCATTTTCTCAGTTTTGGATAATCACATCAAGAAACATGAGAAACAATGAACAAGGCTTTTTGTGATCGGAAGAAAAAAAATAATACTGCAATGCAAACAGACTGCATGAAGTAACTTCCTCATTCTTGATATGGGAGGTTTGAGGGTTAGACTGGTCTTGGTCTTGTCTGGACTTGTATATACTGTTGCAAAAGCCTGCTTGTGAATTTTCTATCAAGCGACAACCTCTGGTGATGAGAAATGAAGCTGGAAGTGCCAAATTTTGTACACGGTTTCCAAAGGAGAGGGTATTTTTGAATATGAGGGGTTTTCAAGGAGAATACTTTGAATCAATAATACCTAATTATCGGTAGTTTTGAGAGAGCTACAATTGTTCATGCAAAGTGCTATAGACGGCATCCAGCCAAATCCACAGGCTGATAATGACAGTAACAGAACAATAACAGTATTTTATTCTATTTAGAACAGCTGTTTATTCCTACTCAGGGCCCTGCTAGTGGGTCCACCTCAGCATCTGTGTTCGTTAAAAGCAGACAGAGGTGAGTTTCGCTCACTGTCCTTTAACACACCCAGTTCTTCAGATACACATACATACACATATACACATACTGAGGGAGCAATACCACACTATCAATGCAACCATTACTTGTGACTGTTAACATTTCAAAACTGTACTGCAGTTAAATTTCGTCAGTACACAGCAGTTGAAAAATGTACTTTGTTTCTTTCCACAACTCCATATACATAAGGACAGCACATCTTTAATCATGATTTTAAACCTGCTCAGGTATTTAAAATGTTATTTGTTTGCCTTTAAAACATATATTACAGGCAAATAAAGCTTTGATTTTTGTTCGCATGAGCTGCATGTCTGTGAAGCGTCAGAGCCAAATAAGGGAAAGTCTTACAGCATTCAGAAAGAAAGAAAACACAAAGGCCTAATGACGGGGGATAAATCCAATGAATCACTGTGCTGCTGTGAAGCGGTGTGTGCGAAGCCAAAGCACATGGCAGCTACGTTTAAAAGGTTTTAGTCAAGCCTTGATATGAGTCTCCAGGTGGGCTTTTAGTTGACACACACAGATGCACCAACAAAACCTACAATTACTTTCAGTCATGAGTGAAGTGATGGTGAGTAAGCTGTTTGTCTGTGTGCGCCGAGCCAATGTGGTCACACAGGTGAACTCTGCAGAGCCGCATGATGACACCGGCTGCACGGCACGGAAGGTAGACCCATCTGGACGGCACTAAGTCATCCTACAGATGTTGTAGACCTTCTGAAAGGCTTACAATTTGTCTTGTCAGGACAAAAATCCTAATTTTCATTTCCATTTAAAATGGTTAGTTAGGCTTCACGACACAATTTAGTATTGGAACTTGTTTTTGTTGTTTGTTTTGTTATTTCAGAATCATTAAATCATTAAAAGATGTTCAGTTGAAAGACTATTTTAATCTGAAATAGCTGGTACTTCAAGGCCCGAAGAAGTGAAAGCAGCTGGTATTTCACAAGCAAAACGTAATAAATAATTATCTTGGCTCCTTCATCACAGAAAGCTCATTTGCTTTCTTAATGACATGTGACCGGCCATTACAATGGCTGCCAACTTTATTACCATTTACATATTTACTATCTTTTAGCCTCTTAGATTCATCTCGGAATCTTGAAGGGAACCAACGTCTGACACCATGACATCAGCTGTATGACATCATGTATGTAGCACCAGCAATGCCTTCTGCGTGTTAAAATAATAAAAATGGCTTTTCTTTATTTGTTTCACAGGCCGTATCAAGCTTTAAGGCTTTACAGGGGTGCTTATTATGTACCCATTTTCAAAATACTAAATAGTCCTATTGTTACACTAGGGATCTTTTGAGGAGTCCTCCTCCTCCTCCTTCGTAATTCTCCAACTCATCAGGCCTATGTTTCCCATTTCGCCTGCCAGGCCAAACAAAGGATATCCCGTAGGATGTGTTCCTGTTCACTTCCCCCTTAAAGGAATACAAACAGCTATTGTCCCAGCGAATGGTTAACAGTAAGTGGCAAGACAGTTCGTCAACAGTTATTGTGTCATATTTGGCCAGTGGAAGGTTTATTTGTAAATGTGTGAAGCTTACACAGCAGACGTGCGTCAGTCATCCTCAATCATTCATCTGTGTCGTGGCAGCTGCAGCCCAGCGCCTCTATAAAACAACCAGTACAGCTATTTCACCTCTTATTTTCACACTGCACCGTATTGATTCTAAGAAAAATCGTAGTTATCGGAGTCACAATTTACCACAGATGAGTTGACTTTTTAGAAATCCCATTTGTAGGATTTGTCATTGTTGTGGTGCTTGAAGATTTCTGGTTTTGAGGCCCCAGATAAAGGTTTTAAGTAGAAGGTCCTGACTGTGATAATGTTTGTATAGCAACGTATTTTCTTAGGTCTTATCTGGGTGGACGCTTCCCGTGAGCATCTGGAGAGTAATAGTAATAGCAGATGAAAAGCAGCAGAGACACTCGAGAAAACAAAACAAAGACAAAGCAAGATACGGCAGTGATTTGCCTATTTTGACTTGACATCATTTAAAGGTGAGCAGGTACCTGTGTGTTTAGCACAAAGTCACACGAATTCAGGAGGTGGGACCGTCTTAAATCAAGCTATTCTTCAGACAGAAACAGCTTATGGTGCACTCTGCACTTTTTAAATGTTGTTTTCATGCCTGCCAGCAAGCTCTTTTGCATCAACAGCGGCTGAATAATTCAAATGGCGTAGGAGACGGAAGACCATTGTGTCTTGTGCATTCATAAACTCTAGTTCATGAAATTACATGATCACAAATAAAAAAGGACAAACGGAAAAATAAATCGCAGCTAGGTGTTAACCGTGCGGCCGATGATAATGAGGATGTCAGTTGCCATGGAAACAGTAGCGTGTCTCCCACTCAGCTCCACGGCAGAGCGAGTGCAGACTGACGATGCACTACGGGAGGCGGTGCCGTCAGAACACCCGCCTAACCTCATGCCACACTGTCCCCGTTCCTCTTTGTCCTGGCATTTCAGCCTTTTTCCTTTCTTTTTTTTTTTTTTTATGAATGAGAGCACCCAGACACACAATGAGAGCAGCAGTATGTTGACTGTCTGGAAGAGGATATTTCATTCAGTCTCGAAGCAGTTACAGCTGCGTGATGAGTGTTTCTCTTTTTTCTTACCGATACAGAATGTTCTAGCAGAATGCCAGCACTATGAACCGTCATCAAAGTTTGTGCACGGAGATTCATCTTCCTCCAGCTGACATCATTCGTCCGCTCCTGCATATGTCCAGGTCATGCTGGGCGGACAGCATTACTTTTGGCATTTACAGGAGCAAGGCGTCGTAGCTGTGGGCTCGGGGAAAGGACCACGGTGGAGGGGTTGTGTCAGAGACCTCTCAATTACAACAACTTTATGCTAGTCAAAGATTTATGATTAACGAACAAGGAATTTATAAGGAATAATTGAACAAAAGGGCTTTTTCTACTTCAGTCAGAGCTACTGACACCCAGGAGGGTGGATCATGTGGGGTTTTTAAAGTGTGCGGGCATGCTGGGACCTTGTGGAAGCTGTTACATGGAATCATGTCATAACCTTGTATCAACAAACCCGTTAGCATTGACGTTGAAATAATTAATAGGTATTTGCACATTGCATTATAGCTACATGAAACCTACTTCTTCATCTCAAAGTGGTGGTTGACTGTAGCAAGGATAAAAGATAATTAACATTTGGCTATTTACCCATTGAGCAACGCAACCCCGCCTAAATCTAGAGGGAGGTGTGTGTGTGTGTGTGTGTGTGTGTGTGTGTGTGTGTGTGTGTGTGTGTGTGTGTGTGTGTGTGTGTGTGTGCGTGTAGGATTTGCTTAGTCCTTCTATCTCAGTGAGTCACGGGATTGAAACGCTGCTTTGAAGCCTCTGGAGTTTCCTCCCTCTACAAGGCAGAGCTGTCTTTAAACACTTGCCACACTTCAAAGATCTTCGCTAAATGCCTCGCTTCCCACATTCAGAACACCAACACGGCTCAACTTTCAAAGCTTTTGAATCACGTGCCTTTAACAGGCTAGTTGGTGTTTCGGTGCTGGTACAAGTCTGAACTTTTTATACCACGTTTAAAAAAGTCTTACAGAGAGACAAACTGCAACGAATAGAGCATGATTGTCCTTTATAAGCAGCTTATTCTCAGACAAGTTAAAGGAGAATTTGAGTACGAGTGAGGGAATTTCCAAAAGTCTCTCGCAACTTTTCATTTGTTGGCATGTCTGGAATGCAACGGTGGAATTACGATGGTAATGTTGACGATGTAAGAATTTTGGTTTGGTTTCCACAGGAATTAAAATCCCAAAAGCCAAATCTACGGAGGACAGGTTTTGCTGATGTTTTCTTTCTTCTGTGATTTTGTATTGATCTGTGACTCTTATTCCTCTCTTCTTACTGAGAGGCAGATTTGCTTGAGCTTTTTACCAAGCACAAGTCTGAAGAAATTCGTATCATACAACATCTATTCTTTGTCCACAAGGGTCCATATTCCAATACATATATGGAAAAAATAGCAGTCCCACAAAATACAAGGATCCCAATTGAGTATCTGCCATTCACAGCTAGATTCATTATGATTCAAGTCAAATGCCAAAGCTGAGGAATTTTTCCTCATCTCTCAAAAATCCTGACTTTGAATTTTGAAAAAGAGTGATTTGTCATGTGATCCAAAAATGTTAGATACTTGCCCAAAGTATATCCGTAGCAGAATCACCAATAATCAGCAGATGAGATGTTGTGGCATGTTGTTCTTATCCTACTAGCTATAGTCTTTTGGAACAGTGAGGAAGGACTGGAGATATAAAATCAGTATATCTGGAAAAGTATTAATAATAATAATATTTATTAATACTTCATAGTAATGAAAAATAGAGCGTGCATTGGCATATCTTCTGTTTATGGGGAAAAAACTCAACGTTTTTCTCATATTCCCGTCTTCTAACCTTATCTTTGTCTGCCCACAAACAACCTTGTGGTGTTTTTAATTGAAGACGTCAGCAGGTCGTTACCCTTTTTCCATGAAGTCACATTCTCTGCTGACATCACAGAGGAGGGTGCTGTTGCAGTGGAAGGACACGTGACATTTGATATTTCAGACGGTGATGCTCATCTACAGCGCAGAAACAGCTGTGGCCACAATCCAGCGGCGATGTGATGGAGGCGGCGTCCGAGACAGACTGTGCTTAACACAGTCTGTCCTGCTTACAAAGGATGTTATGGATGCATATGTCCTAAACTACAGCATGGCTTAATATGCTACATACAAATATCCTAAATGGTCAAAAATAAACATTTAACTTGTGATGAACAAATGCAGAGAGGTTGCCTTTTCTTTTTTGAACCAGAAGGCCCTCACTGTGTTTATGTCTTCTTTACTGTTTGGATGATTTGTTGACTGCAGAGTATTCAGTATTCAATGTTCATTTATGAATACAATATAAAACAGCTATTGTAGGAATATACAAAGGTTCTATTTTCACCGAAAAAACCTTAACTTCAAGAGAGCTGATTGAAGGAAATTACAGAAAGTGAACAGAACACTACTTAGGAAAATTCGCCGTGCACAGCGTCATACACGGTGACTCAGTGAACAGAGTGTCTGAAAGGAAGCAAAGTGGAGAAGCAAACACCGACACAAACCTTCCGACGTACTTGCTCAAACTCTGGACACCTTTTTTCCTGGGTGAGACAGTATCTGAGTTTTTTTCCCGCTGGTAATGCAAGCTTGACAACTGTGCATTGCTCATTTCTCCAATCGATACTGTAGATTACAGCGAAGAATGTGCACAGATACAGTCATCCCAGCTCCCCCTATAGTATATCCGTTTCGGTCCACATAGTAGGAGGAGGAGTGCTGACATTTGATATGCAAAGGCCCTCTAATCCCCCAATGCCTTCCAGTGTGTGCACAAATCCAAGCATGTTTTTGTTTCTCGGGCAGAATGTGCCTCCTATCACTTCTAGCGCCGAACTGACTCACAGCAGACAACTTTATGATACTCCAGCTCCAGCTTAGACTTGTTCCACAGCTGGGCCTACATGACTTTTCCGACTGTCAGCGTGACATTACCAAGGAGCGCAGCTATGTGTTGGTGGTACTGAAAACTGGCATCGGTATAATGTGACAGCGACACTAAGAAAAGCAAGTAAACCTGCATCAGCTGTTTGAACTCAACAGGGTTTTAAAATTAGCTCATCTACACCTATTAGAAGAAGAGCTGATCAGCTAATAAATCAAAAGAAGAAGTCCTGACTTGATCTGACTTTTTGCTCACAGTTATCATGACAGGAGCCGAATCTGCGCTGGACTAACATTGGTTTTCCTCACATAACCTCTGAGACACTGTTACTCTCGCTTGCTTGGAAAGAGGCAGCAGGCTGTTACTAATTCCCCTTATCCCATTGCATCCATCTGATGGAGATGCTGCACTCCACTTCAGAAGTTAGGACTAGGGGTAAAAATGTCCCCCGGGGGGGCCAGAAACCTTCACGTGACCAACAAAATCTATTTATGTCTGACTGAAGCAACCAGAGGCCATTACTGTCGGAACAAACACACAGACCTGGAGGTTTTGTCATGAATAATGTATACTCTTTCTTATTGTAGGCTACTTCCTGTTCTGTCAGTGTGGGGGTGTTTATGCATGAGGCATTCATTATTAAACTCTGAAGAGCACAGATATTCTGAGCGAACATCTGAAGGGATGACTCAAGCATCCATGTTCAACTTCCACAGTTACATAAGCGCGGAAGAGGAGGGGTGTTCAACAGGCAACCCAGTGTTTCCCCTACCATGATAACAGGGGGGCGCCCCTCACCCCCACACTGAAATGACCCCCCCCCGCCCCCTGAAAAAGTGTGTAATTAAAAAATAATAATAGGACCACAAGTGAACTGACTAACCCTGACTAACCCCCCCCCCCCCCCGAAGTTAACCTCGGGGGAAAGACTGCAGCCGGATCAAATACTCATCTTGACAACAAAATGTGTGCAGCAGAAAAGCTCATCAGTGGCAAAACTGTGTCAGAACATGAGCGTGACTTTAAGGAGAAACCTTGCCCGCTCTAATTGATTTCCGACTCTCCAGAACTTGTTAAGTGGCTTAGTTTCCATGGTTACAGTCAGTGAACGTGAAAGGATGACTAAGAATGATTTTAGGCTCCAAAGCTCTGATGCAATCACCGACGTAGTACGACAGTCGTGAAGCGGTTGTGTTAAGTCTGCCCGTCCTTCCAGCCGCACGGCACTATTACGCTGTCTTTCCTCCCGGGTTGAACCACCTCAGCCGGCCCATCTGCTGATAAGGACCCTTGTTTGTATGCAAAGTAGCAAGTGCCTGTTTGTGTAAAGCAAGGTCATCCTTGCCGTCCTCCATTTATCCGTGCAGAAGAAAACTCTGCAAAGACATGGGTGTGAACCGATGGTATAAACAACTTCATTGTAAACAAGTCTCTCTCCGTGTGCCCATTTCCTGTTGTTTTAAGGGAAAATACTTGCTTTGCCTCGGGCAGCCCACAGATATGACTTATTTTATCTAAATCACCGTTCGTTTTTATGTTTATTGAAATGCACATAAAAAGAAGAAAGAAAATAACAAGCATCTATTTTAAGGACACACTCAGAAAATAAGACCAGACATCCAACATCTTCAGTAGTGCCGAAAACAAATATGGGTACATACAAAAAGAAGTACTCAAGAGTGTCTTTTTTTTTTTTTAAAGAAAATGCTCTTTATTATTAAATAAATAAATACCGCACCTTTTTCTTTTTTACACAATAAGTTATTTAGGACACGTTCTACCAAGTGATAATGGCTCTTAAGGAATAGTTCAAATATCCCTGGTAATGTTTTTTAAAAATGTAATGCTCTTCCTCTCATCATCCCACTGGTTCCCATCTCAATGAGAGTCCGCCCGTCATTGAGACGAAAAAAATCACAGTTTTAAGACCTAGTGTGATGTTACAACCCTCCCACACACACGCGCACACACACACACACACACACACACACACACACACAAAGCACCACTGAAATGGCGGTAACATACACTGTACATCATTTACAATGTTCCACAGTCTAGCTCTGGTTACATTCAGAGCATCAGTTCATGGATTGCCTTTATAAAACTGCATCAACTATGCAACACATCTTTAAGCTGGTTCCAGCCCAGCGTCCGTCTTTGCGTCCCAAACACCCCTCTCTTCCCCTCAAACAGCTGGAGTTCACATTCGTACCAACAGACTAGCTCCAACGTCGTCCGTCTTTCCTCTCCTCCAACATCCAACATACAAATCAGCCCTTTGCCTTCCACTGTTGTGCTACATTTCATTTCCCCACTCCACAGAGCGTGTTATTATTTTTTTTCACCCCCCCCCCTGCACCTCTGCTGAGTCATGAAGGTGCAACAGTGAAGGAATGTTAATGAACTTTTCACAGGTCCATCCTCAAACTTGTCCTTGCCAGCACACTTCTGGTGCCGCTGCAGCACCGCAGTAGCGCGATGCGCGGACTGTTCTTTGTGTATAGCCGGCCCCCGAGCACGTCAGCGTACGTTTAGCTGCACCTCTGCAGGAGCATGTTGAGGGAGTACACCATGCGTTCGCGCAGGTCGGTGGGGCATCCGGACGTCAGCAGGGAGCTGAGTTTGAACGTTTTGGAGACGCGGTCCTCGTTGATGTACGTCAGCATGTACTCATCCCTCTGGCAACACAGGATAATCTTGGTGTGGTCGTGGTAAAAGTTGATCTTTGTAGGAAAAAACAAATGTTACATATTAGTTCATTGTCCACCAATGTAGGGCAAAATAAACATTGCAACTTCCCTTTTGCTTATTTGATTTGTGGTCTAAGCCTTCTCCTCTGTTGATCTGTGTTTTGCACCGCACCATAAGGTGCTGCTTCGAGCATGCCCAGCATCCTGTGATATCGTCTGTGTGTTTACCTGGAAAGTGCCGTCGTTAAAGAGCATCATGAGGGCGCGGTCGGACTTGAGCCACTGCAGGAGGTAGAGTCTGGGCATGTGTGCATCCGTCATACTACCCAGGTCCCCGCCCTGAATAAGAAAAGAGGACGCAGGATTAGACGGGCTGCAACATGAAAGATACCATCTCTAATGCTTCAGGGGTTGGAAAGACAAATAATAGCGATAGAGAGATATAGATTACAGATTACAGGCGTGGGTGAATAGAGTTTTACTTACGTCCATGAGGTTCTCCTCCATGTAGTGGGAAAAGTACTTGAGCACAGTCACCTGGCCCACAAAATGTTCAGGAACTTCGCAAGTGGGGAAGACAGAGCGCTGGCCCAACTCTGCATAGTAATGGATGGTCCTGAAGAGACGGAGACAAACACAGAGTTACACAACCACTCAGATAAACACTACTTACATGGAGCATTCGGAATTCAAAATCCGTTGACATTGTTGACTGAAAATATTGCTCTTGCTTGAAAACATTAAAGGGGATTGATGTGTTTTCTTTACTTTCCAAAAAAGATAAGATGATGTACTAAACATATTCCAGGTACTTCAGCATGCTTAAACAAGTCATATCCTTTGTGTTACGTGTCTAATAACTGTCAAAGTGAAGGTGCGGTGTGGTGAAAGCATAAGAATGGTGCGTACTTTCTGTCTGGCAGGAGGCTCATGTGAGTGCCGTTGTTGAAGAGGACTCCCACGGTATAATCACACAATTGGTAGCCAAAGCCGTACTTGTTGGAGTAGTCCACCCACTTAGTCACCCATTGAAGACTGCAGGTGCTGGAGCCCTGAGGAATGTCGTCGGCTGCAAGGTGAGAACACAGAGGAGGAGGACTTGATTACAATTACAAGGAAAAGGAGGGTGTGTCGACAAAATCAGGGAGTGCGTCTTGAAAAAAAAAAAAAACATGCATCGACATGTTCTTTCATAGTGCTTTGACCGACATGTGCAAGAAAAATAACTTTAGCTGTTTAGCGAGCTTCCGATGTGTGGAATCATCTGCATCCACAATGTGTATACGTTATGTCTTTGAGAATAACTTCGACATGTGGACTCACCTTTGGGCATATTCTCCAGGCATCCCCTCAACACGCTTGCAACGGTCTCAGCAACACTCCCCGTCGTGCTGTCTTCCAGGCCTATAGGGACGAAAACAGGGGGTCGCTCAGTTTGATGTTACGTTACAGCACAAGAATTTACTTGTGTGCTACGGCTGTTAAATCTAACTTCTTGTGTGTGGTTAAAACTAAAGGGGTATGATTGAACATCAACTGATGGCCGTGTGTGTCCGACTAAAACCAGGCTGGTGAGCTTACATTCGCTGCTGCTGCTGCAACTCCCCAGACTCCCCCGGACGATGAGACGGATGGTGTCTTGCGTCGTCGGGGACTGGCTCTGCGTTGCCAGGACAACGGGGCTCTCTGCAGATGGCGGAAGTGGACTTCCGGTCTGGAGGTGAGAAACAGTGACGGCATAGGTTAGAATCTCAGAGTTTGGATCATCGTTCCTGACTGTAGTCACGCGCGGATGGAATGTCGATGGCTTTATGGACCGAAAAGCAAGTGCTTTTATTTTGCTTTGAAATTGTGCTGTTATGAAGTTTTTGTGCTGTATCAGAGTGACTCATTGGATTCTCCTCAACATGCCTTTAAATGGCCGTATGGGTAATGTGCCTGCAACATCACCTACACTCTTGGAAAATATCCGGTTTTTGAGTTGAATATTCATTTAATCTCTCACCTCGGAAGCCTTTTTGCTCTGCTGTTGGCTGATGACGGTTCTCTCCAGGTCGTGCTGCAGTTTGTAGATCTCCTCTTCTTCTTTGGTTAATTTATCTATCAAAGGCAATGACCACATGCAACTCATCAGAGCATGACCCCTTAGCCTGCAGCTATAAACACTGACATCAGAAGAGGAAAATGTGAATTAAGCTTGAAGCCGTCTAATGAAATAGATTAAATAATGCAACTAATGGCCACCGCACTTGTGGAAAGTGAAACATAATTATGCTGAAAAAGTGACGTTTAAAGTGCTGAGTGGTTGAAGTAGTACTCACTCAGAGTCTCGTAGTATTTGACCTTGTCTCTCTTCCCCCCAAAGAGCGCAGCGGCAGCTTTCTTGAAGAAGCTCTTGGCGGGACTCGAGACGTGGAAATCTGGCGCTGAATGGCAACAGCTCGCCGGCAGACGCTCGGGACTGAAGCCCTGTGGGGAACGAAAGTGGGTCAGTGGTGGGATGGGAGGGGGGTCACTGTTACTCCTACAGGGTGAGATTTAGTGAGACAGACTGATAGGTAGGGAGGCGAGAATGGGGCCTAACCTGGGTGAAGAAGTCGTGCCTCAGAATGTGGTCCAGGTTAGGCCTGTCTTCTGGGACCTTGGCCAGCAGGCTGGTGATCAGCTGCTTAGACGGCGGTGAGAGGGAGGAGGGCAGGGAATAACGCGCCTCTCTAATACACCTGTACGTCTCCTTCAGGTTGGTGGTTTCAAATGGTGGTCTTCCCAACAGCATGGTGTACCTGGAGGAGGAGGGAGGACAATAGTTAGCCGGGTTCTATCACTAAAGAGTAGTAACAGCAAAACTGGAATGGACAAATCCACAGAATTTGATATATTTATTTTTAGCTGATCATTTATTATCAGACTATTATTCAATAATAATTTTGATCTTTACTAAATCATTTAAGCCCTTAATGTTGAATTTACAGTTATTCTCTACTCACATCACACAGCCTAGGGCCCAGATGTCTGATTCGCAGCCGTGTCCCTGCTTGTTGAGCACCTCGGGGGACAGGTAGTTGGGTGTTCCACAGATCGTCTTCCTCCGGTTTCCCGCTGGCTCCAACTTGGCAGCCAAACCAAAGTCCCCGACCTTCAGCTCCATCGACTCACTCACAAAGAAGTTACCTGTCGGGGAGAAAGGGAATCTGATGATGAGCCCTTGATATTCAAGCAAGGATGAAAGGATGAATAATGCAGAGATCCTCAGACAACTGACGGCAGAGGAAGAAGTGGGTTTGTATGAGAAAATCAAATATCATCCTTGAAAAAAATGTGCACAGCGTAACAATTCCCTACCTAGTTTCAGGTCTCTGTGGAGGATCTCTTGTTCATGCAGATACTTCAGTCCAGATACAATCTGTCTTAGATAATAACGCACTTCCGGCTCAGTAAGCACTTTGCGAGCCTTCAGGATATGGGCGAGAGACTGCAAAGAGACAAAATGTAGAGGGGAAATGATTATAGGAAAGGCTTTTTTCAAGGTTAAATATTCTAGAAACACATATTTTCCTCCGAAGAAAAATCAAAAAAAGTGAATTATCCTTAATGTAATAAACCGTCTGCTCGACCAAACCCCGAATAGGCGATTGAAGATCAGATCAGATGAGATAAATACAACCGTCGAAAGTAATAGATTCACTGTGTAATGCAATTAAAGTGTCTTTGATATTCGGAGTGCTGCATCTTGAGGTGCAATGCAGGCGTTATCAACATTTAAAAGTACAGTGCAGAGATTTAGGCATGTGGCAAACTATGCACTTACTTTTCTACTGCAGTATTCCAGCAGGATGTAGATGTTCTCCTTGTCCTCAAAGTGGTGATAAAAATGCACAATGTGCTTGTGGTGCAGTGCACGGTGCAGTTCAATTTCTCGGTCAATCTAGCAGAGGAAAGGACACAATTGTCACGACTGTAGGTAAAGGAAATTTGGTGAACATCTGCTGTCCAAATACACCAGTGCGCACAGGCAGTGCGCGCTTACCTTCTCTCGTTGGTGAGGTTTGGAGACGCGCGCATGCGGGATGATTTTGGCGGCGTAAACTTTGCTGGTGGAGAGGTCGGTCATCTCGTAGCATTTCGCAAACCCTCCCTGGAAAGAGGACAAATCACTCTAATTAACATTCTGCGTCTGCAGGTTACAAGGTAAATTTGCCACCCCTCCAAAAAAAAAAAACTAAATATGATATGCTTGCGCTACCTTTCCCAAAACTTTCCCACGGCAGTAGCACTTCCCAGTGGCCGGGTCAGTGATTATCCTGGACATCTCCGAGGGCGCACTGCGCTCATCCGTTCTCTTCCGCCGAGGTTCGCTCGACCTGTGCGTGGATTCACTCATGCTGCCGCTGTTCGTCTGCTGGGGCGCGATGTTTCTCTGTACTTCCATTGGCGGTGGTGTGTCGTCCCGCACTCAGAATGCAGCCCGGAGCCCGTCTCTGAGTCTTTATAGTCTGGCACCCTCCCCACCCGGCTGTCTGCCGCCCTCTCTCTGACGTCACGACGTGACACGACAACGGGAGGTCTTCCTTCTATCGGCTATGTTGCATGTACGTTGGTGTTGGTGATGGCACAGGACAGGAAATCATTTTTTTCATCACATTTGGAAGAACTTGCTTTGGATTTAAGTTTTTCATAACTTGTCTATGATCATTTCTTCACCAGCTGCCAAATACGATAACACGTTTTGTACCTTACTTGCGTCATTTGAGGGACCCATGCACGTGAATGAGGCTTTCACACATGTGGTGCAAGATAGAATTCAAGGCAGTAGTAGTCCGATGCGTCTGGTCGATGAAATACACACCATGCCGAGGACAGACATTATCTTTATTCTAGCAAGGCTCACCTGTTTCTAAAGCAAACTCACTTTGGAGCACTAGCACCCTCAGCTGGAGAGTCTGGATATCATTTTAGTTGCAGTTCCGGTTACAAACCTGTTCTGCATTTGGAACTTCACCAAATACTAAGTGGATACTGTATTGGAACTGACATCATCATGCAGTGGTATGGGAGGGGGGGGGGGGGGGGGGGGTTAGCTTCCAGCTTCAGGTGTATTTGACCTATGAACTATTAAAATAACACATCGTTACTGTGGGTGCCACTGTATCAGCAGTAGGGCCTACTATAGAGACCACTATGGCACGATGCCCCAAAATGTCAATCAAATCAAATCATGATTGTGGTGGAAGTGCTTTTAGTGACGGATTTTAAGCTGGATTCTAGGCAGTGGTGCATGATGGTGTTTTTATGACGATACTGACCGTAAAATGGCAAAGGCACAGTCTGTACTGGCTGTGCAAACACAAATACTGCAGGGCGTACATGATGTGAAAATCATTTTGACATCCGGCTTAGTCAGAGTCCATCTCATCCCTGCAATGTTCGAAGACATCTTTCAAAAAGTCTGCCGCCTGTTCAGAGCTCACAACTGGCACATTTCCCTGAAGTGGGTCTGACAACATGCTAACATGTGTTGTCTTTGTGTTTAGTGTTGTTGAGGAAGACATAAAACGAACAACAACCAAAACAACGGTGATTTAATGTTTTGGGCATTTTTTCTCAGGAATGAGAATCCGAGCGGATGTCATGAGAAAAGGTCTGGTGAAGATTTTGGTGGCCACTCGGGGAGAAGACAACGACTAGCGGTGACTAAGGCATCATCAGGAAGCCCAGCAACCCCATCTGTAAACCAATCGCAAAATATTAGTCACTTAAAGATCCACTGACATGTATGTTAGCTACTGTATGTACATATGCACTATTAATTCTTCATCGAGGAAGACCCACCACTGCCCGACGAATCAGACGTCCAACAACGAAAAACAAAAATAGGGTGATTTACTTTGATGCGGCTTGTGGATAACAAACATTTCGGGTTAAGGTCTTACCTTCTAGAAGTATTTTTTGACAAAGGTCGCCTGTCTGGAGGACACTCCTGTAGAGGGCATAGCTCTTGGCAAAGGCCCCTAAAAGGGAGTTGATCTCCAACCCTGTGAAACCAGCTGAAGCGGCCAAAAAACACCAGTAAGTTCATTTGCGCTGATGTAATTATTGGAGTGGGCGTCTGCATTAAGGTCTTCAAAAGAACCCAATCTGCAGTTTTAAAGCCAATAATGTATTTATTGGATGAAAACAATGTTTGCCATCTAGATATCTCAAGCTGCTGATTTTCATTTGAGAATCTGTGACATTAAGATAGTGTAGCAGGACACAAATAGTTATACAGTACAGTCTTACACCGTCTCCTGTTGTAAATAGATACACCAGCTAATCTTCACCGCAGAGCCTATAGAGCTGCCAAGATGCAATTATCATCAGAGCACCATATCCAACAGCAGATGGTGCCACGGCGGCCTCTTCACCCAGCAAAACCTTTTAGAAAACTTTGAACAGAACCGAAGAGCTGAGCAGAACCATCACTATGATTCAGAAGCAGCTTTCAAAAACACGCCTACCAAGTTTTTTACGACTTTGTAACAAATCGCCGCAGAAATATTAAAAAGCAAAGGAACGATTGAGTAACTGACCGACTTCCGAGCCGCATAAACGGACGTTGCGGACATATTCGGCACAATTGGAAAGTTACAGTGCACAATCTGTGGAGACAGACGTGTTTGTGCAGCCCACCTGAACCCGACCCCTCTGCTGCGCACTGAACAGCCTGCACACACAGATCCTTGAGTCAGAGGGGGTTAGTCAGCAGGATGAATCCATGTACGCCCTATGGATCCATACATGTCCTGTAGGATGGGTTCATATATGAAGCCATGCACACCCTATGAGTCCATACTCACCCTATGAGTCCATACTCACCCTATGAATCCATACTCACTCTTTGAATCCATACTCACCCTCTGAATCCATACTCACTCTTTGAATCCATACTCACTCTTTGAATCCATACTCACCCTATGAAGCCATACTCACCCTATGAATCCATACTCACCCTATGAGTCCATACTCACCCTATGAATCCATACTCACTCTTTGAATCCATACTCACTCTTTGAATCCATACTCACCCTATGAAGCCATACTCACCCTATGAAGCCATACTCACCCTATGAATCCATACTCACCCTATGAATCCATACTCACCCTATGAGTCCATACTCACCCTATGAATCCATACTCACCCTATGAATCCATACTCACTCTTTGAATCCATACTCACTCTTTGAATCCATACTCACCCTATGAATCCATACTCACCCTATGAGTCCATACTCACCCTATGAATCCATACTCACTCTTTGAATCCATACTCACCCTATGAAGCCATACTCACTCTTTGAATCCATACACACCCTATGAATCCATACACACCCTATGAGTCCATACTCACCCTATGAGTCCATACTCACCCTATGAATCCATACTCACTCTTTGAATCCATACACACCCTATGAATCCATACACACCCTATGAATCCATACTCACTCTATGAGTCCATACTCACCCTATGAATCCATACACACCCTATGAATCCATACTCACCCTATGAAGCCATACTCACCCTATGAAGCCATACACACCCAATGAGTACATACACACTCTATGAATTCATACTCACCCTATGAGTCCATACTCACCCTATGAAGCCATACTCACCCTATGAAGCCATACACACCCTATGAATCCATACTCACCCAATGAGTACATACACACCCTATGAATTCATACTCACCCTATGAATCCATACTCACCCTAGGAATCCATACACACCCATACATATCATATGTTCACCGGCTGATTTAAGGGCTCCTGGCATATAGTATTAGGAGGTATTTATCGAAGAACTACAGCTCACAAGTGAATAATTGCTGGTTTGAGCCTATTGGTCCTCACCTCATAACGTTGATCGGGGATTTTTACACTCATCATTTGAAAATCAAATTGATTATGCAGGGCCTGTAACAAGCCTAAAAGAAGGCCGACGTGATTACAATTGCAAAGATGCCCATTTGTTTCACTTCCGCGGCAGCCTCACTCTGCACTTGCTCCCATTGAAGAGGCCCACGATATTAATATTCATCCATTCATCCACCGCTCAGGCCTCCCTTATTTGCTCAGCCGCTTGGTCTCCCGGAGCGGAACTGGCTGCATGAGCAGAGAGGAGGAGGAGGAGGAGGAGAAGAAGGAGGGGGGGGGGGGGGGGGGGGGGCGAAGTGACGCAAAAGGAGAGGCCATTATATATTGCCTAAAAATATACCGCCCGGCTGCGGATTTATAAAAGGCTATTGGAGTGAATTATATATCAGACGCAAAATGGATTTGTACGGGAAGGTGAGATGCATGATTTCATTGTAAGGCTGAGAGAGAGAGAGAGAGAGAGAGAGAGAGAGAGAGAGAGAGAGAGAGCAGACTACGGGGTAACCATCTTACATGTATAACGTGAACCGAGCAGTGGCACGCTGTACAAATGTTTCCAATTGCAGTTCAATTGAAGTCTTCGGCTTGCAAAATTTGGAGCGTCCGATGCTTAACGTGGAACAAACTAAACAGCGTTTTTCCAGCGCCTCCACGGCAAATCGCATAGGCGCTGACAGCTGTTTCGCGCTGCATGCTGGGTAATGCAGTCGAAAGCCTGCTTATTGAGGAGCCCTCTGGTTCTCTGCGCTGATGCCGAGATCAAATAAACTACAACCCCCCCCCCCCCCCTCGCCCTCTCTCCTCTCAACCCCTTTCGGGCAAGTGACGTCAGAAAGAACTCATGACGCGCACTTTCCTCTCTGCTCGTGCTCATCTCGCGCGCGCCAGCCTCGTCAGCTCCGGGCGCGTGCCACAGTATCCGCGGCGGAGGGGACAGCTCCCAGGTGCTGAAAGAGAGGACGAGGGACGAGGGAAAGAGAACCGACGACTCACACACAGAAAACCGTGTTCCGCAACGCAGGGACAGATACAGATAGAGCCGAGGCCTTCCGAACAGGTTTGTTCACGCGATGCCCTCAACGCGTTCTCGGTGGGTTTTTTTTAATTTGTTAATAGTTGTGTAGAAGAATCCCCCAGATGTTTGGTCACGCATTAGCTCGCGTGCAGCTGCCTGCATTACCCGCATCGTGTAATTACACACCGGATGGCCGCTGGGATCGTGGTGTGTGCGGAGCTCGGACGTCTCCCGAGCGGCGTCCCTGCAAAATATCACCTCGGTGCTGTTTAGTTTTTTTTTTAGTTCTTTTAAAAAAAATGGATAGGCTATCAGGAGATGCTGTTTATCTGTGTTTGGCACATATAGTTGTTCAAACATTCACCTTGGAGCATGACAGCGCTCTAGTTGGCTCCTCTCTGCCGGCGGACTGCTGACAGCTCGCAGCGCAAATACTCGGTGCAGATGCGTGGTTGAGGTGAAACATGTATACGTGTTTTGTACAGTGTAGGTCATATCCGTTTTGACATGGAAGGATATTTAAATGGTGTGGTATTTGTGGAGAAAAGTCAGATCTCACAGCGGCTAATAAATATATTTCACAATATGGGTGTATTTTTGAGTACATACATAAAATACAGTATCTGATGAGCTAATTAGGTGATAACGTAAATGATCAAATTGTCTTACATTGATGGAATCATTTGGCTCAAGAGGACACAAAGTCAGCTCTGTCGAATGCCGGTTATCTAATACTCATCGATACAACAGCTTGCTGCGCTGGTCATGCTGTTTTCCTGACACAGCCTTCTGTCCCCTTTGATCTCTGGTCTGTTCAGCTACAGCGGCACTGGACTGAACACCATCACTCAACCAAAGAACGCATTGTTAGTTTCCTGTTAGTTGGGTTCACATCCTCCATGGGTCACAGCTCACAATAACTCAAGGTGAAGCTGTAATTCTATTCTTTTCAGCACCTCTTATTGTTTGTGTTTGTTGTTGTTGTTGTTGTTGTTTGCAGATGGCTGCCACTCAGGATGCGAAAGGGAAGGGGGAGGGAGGGGACCAAAACTTTGACTACATGTTCAAGCTGCTCATCATCGGCAACAGCAGCGTGGGCAAAACGTCATTCCTCTTCCGCTACGCCGACGACGCCTTCACTTCGGCCTTCGTCAGCACTGTGGGCATTGACTTCAAAGTAAAGACGGTCTACAAGAATGACAAGAGGATCAAACTGCAGATCTGGGTATGACACATTGAGAGTACATCGAGACTTACATCTTTACGTGTTACATGTTTTGTACCTTCAAATCTGGCTATCAAAGATAAGATATATTTGCCAATGCCGGTTAACACAAGATGATGACCTACATATTTGCAGGACATGCTTTATCATTGTTCACCTGTTTATTTAAAAGCTTATTCTGTATAAAATCAATATTGGATGGAATGATGTTTATTCATAGACCCAAAAAATGCGTTTCTAGAAACCAGGAACACACAACACGCTGTAACAGTGTTTTTCCTGCTTTCTTCGGTTCCTGGTTTCGTGGTTGTCATACAACCATGTATGAATTCATTCAGTTAAATCCTCTGTGCATTTAAATGTTTAAACATAGTTGTGTTCCAGAAATGTGTTTACCGTTGTCCTCAATGGTCTCCTGGAGGACTACCCGAGTCTCTCCAGAGATGCCCCGCCCCCTAAATCCTCTGCATCTTTGTTTTCATGCAGAGTGACTCCTGTCGCGTCTGTAACCGCTGCCCACATCTTTCTCCGTAGATCGATTGGTTTCAAGGTCTGAGGCAGGTTCTGAGTGATGGCTGCTTTGCCTTTCAAAAAAGTCCTCTTAGCATTAATTCAATGTAGTCCGGGTTATTTGGTGGCAGGACAGATCATGCTTGTTTTATATGCTTGTACGCACTTCCTTTGCCATCTTTAGTTGTTTGCATTATGTCATATAAGTCCAATATATTTCAGGCTAATTTCATTCATTTCACTATATTGGATTACTAGATATAAAAGATTAATATACATAATCATTTCACTCATATAGTAATATTTCCCCCATCCCAACAAGCCACTTTTTTATTACTAGTGTTTGAATTTCAGCGACTCAGCACACAACTAGAAGTACATTATGCTTTTTACTTCTAGGAAACATGTGGCACATCAGCTGTGTGTTTAATTCATTGAAGGTAGCTTGAGTAGAGGCTGCATTGCGTGTTTGACCATTCGTGATGTACGGAGACAGATGGAAGCCGCAACATCACCGACACAAGACTAGTAAGTGTTAGTTTGGCGCGCGGCGAGGAGGAACACAGAAGCAACACCTTCCTCAGAATGTGTGGGAAACTGCAGAATGTCTGAGTCTGTTTAATTGGGAAAGCTGTTGTAGCAGACTGTCTGGTAATTCCTCTGAGATAGACATGTAAAAGTTCCATTTTTGTTTACTATTTTCCCGTGTGCTTCACTAAATGGCATATCCGATCTCTTAACTGTCTTTTGCCACAATTAGACACCTCAAATAATGTTTGCTAATCACACAGAGAAACAAAGAAGCTCGCTAGCGGGATGTGAAAACTAGATGAAATCACAAAGGTAAAGATATACATATTCAATGATTAAACAAACGGCAATAAATGCAACGAGCTGACTTACATCAAGTGGCCATTTAAGGTGACAGCCATTGCCTGATGTCATCGTGGCGGTGGCACCGTGAATCGGCGAAGTGATGGAACTATGATAAGGCACCCGAGCCGTCCCTGTGGTCCTATTTGGCGTAAGTGGATGAAGCACATCCTTAAGTGTTTCCTGAGACGGACCTAATGAAAAAACGTAAAACTGGCTTCAGTGAATGAAGACGAGTTCTGGCGCGTGTCAGCCTCCGCTCACCGCCTCTCAGCTGAAGGAGTCAGCTTCTTGGATTGATTTCTGGTGAGTGAAGCCTTTTCGAGGAGCTCCGATTCACGGGACTCAGCACTATTTTTCCTGTCCAGCTCCGTCCTTTTAACCGAGAACAAACGAAGCAGCTCCCTGAAATAGCCCCGGAGAGGCAAAGGTCGAGCATTGTCGAGCACTCTGAAGAGAATCAATGCGCTACTGAATTGTCCAAACCTCACAACTCAGACATGGAAGGAAAAAACATTCAGATGACTCGTGCCTACGGCTTCATTAATGAGTTTGCGCATCATTAAGAGTAGTAACCCTGAAACATATTCTTTCTACTTTTCATGCCGTTCACCACACCAGCTGCTGATATTAAAGATGCACACGTCCACGTGCATTCTTTAGGTGCTATTGTAAACCGAGAAATGGTCCTAGCTGTGCACTGGGCCCGCTGTGAGCTCCGTCTCTGTGTGTGGGTGAAGGTCAGAGCTGTCCTCTGGCTATAACCGGCACGCTGTTGCAGCCACGTGCCGGCTGACAGAAACCATCCAGCGCTGCCTGCCGAGCTTCTGTTTAACCAGAGCCAGGTGGAGCAGCCAGGAGGGCCCATCAGGGGTCACGCAGGCCTGCAAACACGTTCGTTGTAGGTGGAACAAAGACATACTGAGCAAACAGGAGGATCGTTGGGATTTTAGTATTATATTTTGTCTCATGAAACAACAAATTGACATTTCTGTGAAAATATTGCGTAGCTCAGACTTCACCTCTCTCCTCACGGACCCGCGGAAGAGACTCAGCTCTCGGCATTGTTTCCATCTGTGCACGATGTACTACTCCTTCGACGTGCTGTGTAATCAATCGCCCGCTTGGGGCCGTTCGTTCAGCCGCATCGTGCACAGCAAGCACATTCCCAATTGAAATGATTTTGATCTCTACTTTTAGCCCCTTTGCTATGCAAAGCATGCAACGAGCTGAGCTGGCATCTTGTCAATGTGAATCCAGTGAGGCAGTTAGCACAATGGTTACGTCCGCCTCACTAACAACAAACGTGGCCGTATGGAATCACAGACACATCACAGAAATTAGCTGAAGAATCATTGAGTATGTGGAGATAGAAATAGTAATGCGCATGGCTTCATATTTGCCGCTATGGACTTGCATTTGTGATGCGGAGCATCACGTCAACGTTGCTGAGCCTCAATACCAGTCAGACGGCTCACATCGATGCTCAAACCTGCTCTGTGTGTGCAGGACACAGCCGGCCAGGAGCGCTACAGGACCATCACCACGGCGTACTACCGCGGGGCCATGGGCTTCATCCTAATGTACGACATCACCAACGAGGAGTCCTTCGGCGCTGTGCAGGACTGGTGAGTCGCCTAAATCCTTCCTTTTTCTTTGCGGGACGGGGGGGGGGGGGGGGGGGGGGCGTCATCTCTCGTGCCACCTCTTCGTGTGGGTCGTACCGAATCAATACGAGCAACAAATCAATGGCGGAAAAAGGGCTTCCTATTTGTCGCCATCAGTCCTTTACACGCAATATATGACAGTATTCTCTCTCTCATATTTGACAGCTTTGGTATGTTCGTTCGTCATTTGTGAAGATCTAGAGGGAACTTGTCAAGGTCATGGCTCTCCACCACTCATGAGTCATGGAAGCGTCTGCAGGCAGACGAGCAACTCTGAGCCGAGCCCAAATGTCACTTATGATGATGCATTGGTGGCTATAATAGGACTTTGATTTGGCTGCAGAAACGGGGTTTCTGGGTTAGGACTCTTGCTCTAGAAACAAGCGCGTCCTCATCAGCGCTAAAGCAGATATAAGTGTGTGTTGGATTTCCATTTTCAGGTGTTCCTCCCCATACCTCGACCCTCCATTTTACAGCTTATTTACACGCTGCCGTCCTGCAGTTATCTCCGTCTGCCAGACCACAGAGATCTTAGGAGCACAGAGCGAGCTTCTGAGTCATCATAGTGATTTCTCATAAAGCCCACGTGACTCACGCAGACTGGATAAAGATGCTGTGTTTTTGCAGTTGCCTCATGGATTGCATGCATTGTAGGACTATGACAATCGCTATTAAGGCCAGTGTCTGCTTGGCTCTTGTCACTTAGCTAGCAGCGCTTGACAGCTGCTGTAGGAAGCACTTGTCACAGTTAAAGCAGCTGAATTTGAAGCGCCCACATATTTGGTGTTCTTCAAATTTGGCTGAAACGTTTGAAAGAATGTGCGACCGAGACGATGCGCTATCATTGGCACGGCTTGTTTTTTTAAATGCTTCGCATTAACAGCCTGATTTGTGTTAGAGTAGATTCAAAGCCATTGAGGAAAAACAGTTTTTTTTTTTTTGTGAACTGAGGTCGGAGTCAGACGCACCTATTGTTCCTCCGAGGCTGTCTGACCACTGTCTGTGAAAGGCACCCTAATAAATGGAGCCAAGTGTGGCAGTGACACTCGTGGACAGTTACCTGTGAGCGCACGTACCAGACTGTGCACCTCAACCTTTTTCTTTACCCTTCATATCACCAGAGTTGCTCCTTTTTCCTCCCGTGCCACAGGGTTTGATTCCACTCTCTCTTTCCCTTGTTCCTTGTGACAAGGTTGTTGGAAAAAAAAAAAAAAAAAAAGAGGCTGCCATGGCAACAGCTCCCTCTCCGACGGCGGCCCGAATTAAGCTCGTGACGTGCTCGTTTCCTGCCAGTGACAGAGACAAAACAGGGAGATATTGTCACGCTGACATCAAATGGTCTTTGAAGAAATCATGCGGAGTGGATTACGCAAATCATTTTATTACAGCGACCGGCTCGGAGCGTTTACCTTGCAATTAT
This sequence comes from Gasterosteus aculeatus, assembly GCF_964276395.1. Lineage (NCBI taxonomy): Eukaryota > Metazoa > Chordata > Actinopteri > Perciformes > Gasterosteidae > Gasterosteus > Gasterosteus aculeatus. The sequence continues at coordinate 8,130,020 of NC_135701.1, read as the reverse complement.
CTTTTGTCCTTGGTTTTCCATCGGCCACATTATAGCGCCGGCAGACGTACAGACCTTTTGTAGCCTGCATACGCAGCAGCTTTGTTTGACCTGATACAAACACTGATGTGTCAATATTATCAGCAGTTGGTTTTAAAATGACCCACATCTGAACCGCTAACGGATCCAAACTGGACAGCGAGAGAGGAGGAGTTACGACATCATGCTATTCTCTCTCTCTCTCTTCTTCCCTTTCTTACTGTCTTTTCCTGTAGTGATTTCAGCCCGTAGTGTGTTAGTTGCCCTACTTTCAGTCCGGCTGCAACACCAGAGGAGATATTTCGTCTGTAAACGCCTTCTGAAAGCCAGTTGAGACAAATCACCTCTCAGATTTACCGTATAATTCCTAAAATATTCATTTTTATCAGGATGTTTATCATTCTCTTGACCTGAAGGTGTAAGACACAGAGCTCAAATATCAATCCACTTTTGCAAGGCGTGTGTCTTCTGTATAATTGGCCTTCATTTAGCCAATCAGTGTTTCCCATGTTCTATTTCAGCGCCGAAAATATGACTGTGTCCAGCAGGCTCTGTGTAGCACGTACAATCAATAAGAAGTTAGCAGGAAATAAATACTAATTCTAAAGGAAAGGATTAAAAAATGTCCAGACGTCAATGTCAAATAGCCAGAGAACCAAATGACCTGCTATCAGTGATTCAAGTATAGTGATGCAATCGCTGTTCATGACCGACTTTACGTCACGTCCTTCGCTCTGCCACCAATTCTGCAGAGCAAAAAGGGGCACGAAGCCCATCCTAACGAGTTATTAAAGAATTTAACAATAGCATAGTTATTTGACTGTGATGCTTTAAATTAAAAAAATGTTTCTGATTACCTGCAGGTCAACACAGATAAAAACCTACTCGTGGGATAATGCACAGGTGGTGCTGGCTGGGAATAAGTGCGACATGGAGGAGGAGAGAGTGGTCTCAGTGGACAGCGGCAGGCTGCTGGCAGAACAGTTGGGTAAGTCTCGGAGCAGCATTCAACCCTCTATACTATTTTTCAATTGTCATTGCTGTTGTTGTGATTGTTTATGACATCATCCTTCTGCTACCAAAGAGCTGCTTCCATCTTTTTCTTCTCCCACGAATGTAACACAAAATATTCAGAATAAAATGGTCCCCTTGTCTCCTCCTCTTGTCATCTCTCTCTCTCTCCCTCTGTCCTCTTTCCAAGGGTTCGAATTCTTCGAGACCAGCGCCAAGGACAACGTCAACGTGAAGCAGACCTTCGAGCGTCTCGTTGACCTCATCTGCGACAAGATGTCCGAGAGCTTGGACTCGGATCCGGCCGTCACCACAGGAGCTCCCACCGCCAAACTCACGGACAGCGCTCCGCCCCTCCAGCAGCCCGGATGCAACTGTTAGTGACTGATGCCAAAAGGGAAGCCAAAGGGAAGGTGGTAGAGTGTGCAGAGCCGTATTCTCCCTTATCACTCCCGCTAGCGCCGCTTCCTCCGGACTACAGTTCAAACGCTGTTTAGTGGTAGAATTACACAATGCCGTCTGTCATCTTCATCACCTTATATCAAGAGCAAATAACCAGACAGACAGACACGGATATTGCAAACTGTCGTTGACATTACACAATTAATAAAATGTAGAGACACCGTATTCTTAGTCCTCAGCTAGTTAGTATGGTCATAAACCAAGTACGTCCACAGACATGATGTACAGTTAGTCCTCAAGATCTTTAAGACCTAGAATAATTATAAAATAAGAGATAGAGTAAGTGAGTGCTTTGATTTTCATTTTTTGTACAGTACGTATTTTCTTTTTATAGGATTGTTTTTGTCTCTTAAAGCTGCCAAATCTATGATTTAGTGCACTAAAGGATGTAGCGGCTTTCTTTTGTTTAGTGAGTGTGTGACTGTACAGTACGTGTGTGTGTGTGTGTGTGTGTGTGTGTGTGTGGGTGTGTGTGTGTGTGTGAGAGTATAACGTGACAAATGAGTGAAACTCTGTGATCGAAATAGGTTGTCTACCTTGGACAAAAAAGTGGCCTTTTCCATCTCCAACAGGGCCTCCGTAAAATCCCCTTTGTCCTGCTTACTTTTAGAAAGAGTCCCGTTTGTGTAGCGTCAATGTACTATTCTACGTTTCGCTGTCTGTAGTGTGATTTTTCTAATAAGTATATCTGTAAATCCTAAAAGCAGCTACTTCGATGTGCTTCGCCTCTTAGGACCCGTTTTAGTTTGATGCAATGAGCATGCTGCCAAAAAGCCAAGCATACGTTTTATCTACAGAGAACACAGACATCACCGGCTCCACGTCATGGCAACAATCCAGCATTTCATTGAATAAAAATGCCAATGCACACTACAAGGTATAACATAACAAGGGATCAGCTCTGGCATGGAATAAACAGCCATATATAAAGAATATATAGGAATTGTTTCAATTTAGCATGGCAAAATGTCACGTTTGTGCTATAAAATAATTCCGTCCTGAAAGAGGAACATCATACCTGAACAGTAGTGCTTTTAAAGATAACCGAAGCCCTGATAGTATAAAGGTTGTTGCCCATTTTACGATCCGGAAAGCCTTTTAGTTCTGCAAAAAAACATGTGTGCCAAAACAATACTAGTCCTTTAGCATCGTCAGTTGTTTGTTGCATAGTTAAATAAAAAAAATAAAAATATTGCATGAAGCCAATCCCGACTTATCTATGTAGATTTATATAATATGACAGTGTGTATATACATATACATATATATATACATATACATATATATATATATATATACATATATATATATATATATATATATACATATACATATACATATATATATATATATATATATATATATATATATATATATATATATATATATATATATACATGTATATCAATCACTCTGTGTTACAGATTTAGATGCGTTTTCATAGCACTTGCTGTGAGATGCAATGGGCCAATACGTGCAATATTTTATGAATGAAACCCTGTACATAGTTTCTCCTGTCCTCGAGCACTATGACTCTATCTGCAGTACGTGAGAGGCAGTCTGGTCACAACGGCTCTGAAACTGATGTACAATCTCTAAAAAAGGGGAGAGTGTGCGTGCGTTTGTGTGCGTGTGCGTGTGTGTGTTTGGGTTTGAGTGTGTGGGTGTGTGTGTGTGTGTGTGCCTGCCATGTTGAACAGACAAATTACGTAACATAGTGTATTGTTTGTGTATACCTTTTGTACAAATGTATTCACGTACTATATGCTGTTCCTGCTAACTGTTGGGTGTCGATTGATCTCGTATTATCACGTCAAAATGCGGTGTTGTTGTGAGCGAGTCAGGGAGGGTCCTTAGTCCACGCCATACTGTTGTAAATCCAAGAAAAGGGACGCACATAAACTAGTTCAAAGACCCTGCGCATATTAGTGTACACGTTCGTCGTGCGTGTGCATCCGTGCGTGTGTGTGTGTGTGTGTGATATTATGATTTCATGTAAGTAGCCATGAAATAAATTACCGTGCTGATCGCCAGTAAAGACTCATTTGATAAGAGGAATCGCTACGTGACGACCTCCAAATAGTCGCTCTGGTCAAATGTCATTGTATTACCTTACGACTTTACATATTACTGGATATATTTGTTTCTCAGAGCGCAAGCAAAGTAAGGAGTATGTTTTTTTGAGATTATAGGAAATAAATCAAATCCTATCAGTGGATCTGTGTGTGCTCTCTCTCTCTCTCTGCTGAGTGTACAGAAGCATGACGGGGGGGGGCCCTCTGACCTTGGCCGCCTGCCTCCTGCTGCAGCTCAGACGCCTGGTCTTCTAGGTGACGCACACCACCTAGCGTCGGAGCGCTGCGCCAGCATCTCATTAGTTGTAGTTGGTGATGAATGTGCATCATTCAACAGTATTTGGGGTTTGTGGGAAAGAACGTGATCTTGTTTTTGTGTACACTGTGTGCTGTATAAAACTTGCACAGTGCATTTAAGAGGCAAATAAGACTTTTGACTCTACTGAGTTACTTTGAAGACTAAGAATTGACTCACAATGACTTGATATATCTTGAATATCTTAATAAAAATGCCACTGACCTGTATCAGTAATAATTTACATTCTCTCATATATTGTATTTAAGTATAGTAATGAGTCACGCGGGTAATAATAATTCCAATTTCCTAAAATGAAGCGACAAATATATTTTTCCGCTTTTCATAAACATACGAAGTGTGTGATTATTCTATGAAATGACGACTAATCTAGTAACAGTAGCGAACTCAGCAAGATAAGCTACAACAAGAAAATAGAGCTTAACAGTAATACATGAACAATAATAATTATACAATAATATATATTATAGAAATGTAAAAGGCCTTTTAAGAGCTTTTGATGCTGTAAAACAGAACACACTAAACTGCACACGCTCTACATATCAACGTGTATAATAAACCCGGTGTAAATTACTGCAAACATGTTATTGAGGGTTCTATTGATCATAGCCTGCTATCTCGGAGAAATCAAATCATTGCACCAATGTTACCAACAAACAGTAGATGCACATGTACATCTCACACTTGTGTTTTACCATCTCAGACAATGATAAGAAACCAGTAAGTAGGCAGAATCAACCCATGCTTTTATTTAATCCATTGCATATAAAAACTTTTTTTTTCATTGTTTTTATTTCTTTTTTTACATAAAGTTGTATGATCTACAGTGCTATCCAATAGACTGCAATTAACAAGAAAATCCATTAAAATAACATTTTACTTGTCCTGTGAAACTTACAGACAAGTTGGCATTCTAAAGACATAACCCCAAAAAATAATTGTCCTGAAGACCTTTTTTTAAGTTACAGTTTGTGTTTTCCTTTCATACCATAAAAAATACAACACAACAATAATGAGAAAAGAACCCACTGTTTCCATTGGTCCAGGGCTGTTTAGAATCTACAGTATGTGTGTCAAAATAAGAGTCCCCGTTTCGGGACTATGATGCACTCACCCACGACCCTCGCCCCGCCCGTCCCGTCCCTGTCCCTCCCGCCCTCCACTACAGAGACATACTAAACCCTCCCGCCCGTCCAGGCAGAACGATCTCAGTGGTTTGGGATATTGCAAGTAATGTGAGTGGAAGTGTGGGGCCGAGCATAGATAAGCAACACACTGTCAGTGTTTCAGCCATAATTAATGCAGCAGTGGCTGAACATGCAGATGTGTCTCAGAGCCTCTGTTGCTTCGTAGCCTTCGGGTCCAGCAGCAACTCCGCCGTCCCACCGCGCCCCCGTTCAGTGTTTGTGGCTGCCGATGCGACCTCGAGGATGCAGACGCAGAGACTCTGCTCGCGCTCGGGTTTCACATCTGTGAGTTGAGTGGCAGGGCGCCAAAGAGGGGGGGGGGGGGGGGGTGGGGGGGGATGCGAGTTGTTGGGACCAGGTCTACAGCAAATGCGACTCTTGGACATCCGGCTACGGGCCACACGTCAGTCAAGTAGTACATCGATGGCTCGCGGTTGAACTGAATCCCCGCGAGCTTCTGCACTGTCGACGGATGTTCTACCCTTTTTTTTTTCTTTTTTTCTTTTTTGATAGAGCAATTTGTGTTTGGCTGTGATAGTAGAAAGGCAACGTTTTCAAATTCACAACTTGAGATCAGGCCAACCCAAGTCAAAGGATTCACTACTAATGCAGCAAAAGAGAACTAGAAAATAAAACGAAAAAAAAAAGGCTAAAGTAAATGACATGCGTTGGATTTAAGGCACAGCCCATGGGCCAAGGAACAGTTTCTTTTTAAAAAACAATTTGGCTTTCCCTCTCTCTTCACTGAGCTACTTCTCAGATAAGCAACATGTCGATGGATCATTTTTACACTAAAGCTTGTGTGTAATAAATATTCTCCCAACAAGAGGTACGTAATACAGCCACACCATCACCAAAAGGGATGATAAGAATCAACCATTTACAACAAACGGCATTATGATAGTAATAACATTAATAATTATATATTATATACAGCACAATAAATATATGTTTGTAAACAGCGATAAAACTAGAAAATGTTATTACAGGTAAGGGCATTGGGTGAGGCAGAAAAAAAGTGAAATCTTGGCACAAAACGAAAGATTAAATAAAACAATTTAACATAATCAAAAAAGCTCTTAAAAAAAGCGATGCGCGGCATTTCAAGTGTTTTTTTGTTTTTGTTTTTTATACATTTGGATGTGTTTCTATATTTTATGTACACAGAAAAAAAAAAAAAAGTATATTTGGGTTTTTGTAACTGCCAAGCCTGTACTGTGGTCTATGCTACAGTTAAATATTTACTGTACCACCTTTATATTGCAGAAACGACTGAACAAATAGAAACATATACCAATAAATAATAGCATCAGGTGTAAATAAAATTAAAAAAAAGAAAGAAACATGGAAAAAAGGGGGAAGTGTCTTGGCCGAGGAGTGAGAAAGCAATGTTCAAGTGTAAGTATCCATGAGTGAGGGATTTGGCCAGTTTAAACACATGGAACCTAAAGAAGCGGTGATATATGAATATATATCAGTGCATTAGAGTATCTACGTAGAGGATAGTCGTATCTGATGATTACACAACAGAGCTGATTGTCTTGTAGAAAACAAAGACAGCAACTGGGTTCAATGTTGTCGTGGCAAAATGAAGCATTGTTTAGATGGGAAATTGTGGCTGGAAATAAGCAGGCATGAATCTGTGGATGATGTGCACATCAAACAATATGGGCACCGAAGATAAAAGGACAATAAAAATCTCTCATGACATTGGTATAAAAATCACACCAGTGGATTTTAACACCATCAATATTTCTGAATACTCTGAACACTAATCAAGCTTCTAAAAAAAAGGTGCTTCTTGTATCAACTACAAAGCATTGCATTGTCTCAGGATGTGTTCAAAAGAACTGCAGGCAACAACAATAAAATGTCAGAAAGTGTTTCAACGAAAGTAAAGCATATGGTTCCTGCACTCTTCTCAGTGAAAACTTTACCCAAATAATAGCTTTTATGATTAATCTCCAAATTACAACTCACAGGATTAACCAAATGTGGGTATAGTAGCATGGGAGCAGTTGTATAAATGCTAATGGGGCAAAAGTGCAAACACCTCCGATCACTCCTTATCTAACCGTCGTCGTGAAGATATGCCTTCAAAATGCTGGACATCTATGACACACTTCTGCCACCGATTTCCAAAAGTTCTCTTCTCTTCTCTGCCAACAAAAGGAAAAGCCTCAGGTGCAAAAGTAAATTCTAGAAAATATCAGAATCTTGTTACAGTACAATACAAAAATGAAAGAGGTCTAGGACAGCGCCGCCGCTGTGTAGTTTTGAGCTTTGTATCAGTCAGGTTTTTCGAGGAAGACTTCTACGTCAGAAATGTGTCTCAAAAAAGCTCCCCGGAGTGCCGCAGCTTTCACCCCCGCAGCGTCCCGGTGGGGCTTCAGCATTACATGTACGTGCCTCCTGACCCCCAGAGGGCAGGAAATGACCTAACCGAGATGGAGGTGCCGATAACCGTCTCTGTAGAGAGTATGGGCACTTGATAAAAACACGTAGAAGCACTGCTAAACATTTCAGGCAAGGCTGAGGCCAAGCGGGGAGAGGGGACAACGTGATATGCGGAGTGGGAGGGGGGCGGGGGGGGGTACAGGGGGGTGGAGCAGGCCGAGCTGCTCGTCCGTACGCCGAGTTGAAGCGCGTGGAAAGTAGGCGAAAAAGGGAAAGAGGGGCACAACTTCAATACAGACGTGGATGGGGAGGAGTTTTCCTGAGTGCAAAAAAAATAAAAAATAAGTTGAAGAAGTACCGGTGGGCGTGTCTGACCAAAGCCGACAGGAGGAGTGGCCAAATTGGGGAGCAGCACACACTTTGGAACCATAAACATTAGATGTATAAAAAAAAACAAAGACAGACTCCACAAAACCCAAAAATATTCTATAAATAATCATCTGTCGTTACTAAGAAGAACAGTTAATCAGGCGGTGTCCATAAACTGCTATGTGTGGGGGGCTTCCGCTCCCTCCTCCTGCTGCGCCGCCACCTCCTCCTCCACAGCACGCGGCTGTGAACAGGAGGTCTCTCCCTCTTCCGTTACCTCCTCCTCCTCCTCTCCTTCGTCCTCCCCCACCTGTTCGTCCAAAGGAATCTCTGTGGATTCAGAGTCTTGCGTGCACAGCGTTTTAGAGTCAGTACAGCTGTTTTCTTCGTCTTCTTCTTCTTCCTCGTCATCATCCTCGTCATCCTCCTCCTCCTCCTCCTCCGGCTGGCTGCCGCTGTCTTTCTCAGTGTCCGACTCCCCGTCCTCCTCCAGGGTGAGCTCGAATTGGAACTTGTCCCCTCCTGGGGGCCGACTGCCGTCCTCGGGGTCGTCCAGGGCCGGAGAGGGGCTTTGGGGGATGGTGCTTTGGTACCACTCCCTGTTGTCTTCTAACGTGTCGAGGATGTCCTGGGCGTCCGGGTGGACCAGGTCAGCCCAGGTCTCCCACAAAGGGTGAACGATGTAGTCTATGAAACCAACCTACAGGGTGCATGAGGGGGAGAAACAGGTCATGTAATCTGTCTGTGCACGTATATGCACACATGTGTGTGTGTGTGTGTGTGTGTGTGTGTATGTGTGCGTTACCTGGCTCTTTTCTACTGAGGCATTGTGTTTGTCACACATGGGACTGATCTCCATGCCCCTCTCCCTCTCTCGGTCCCCCTGGCTGAAGAACTCGTCCATGATGCGGTCCGTCCACTGCCGATACAGCTGCAGAGGCTTGGTGGGGTTGCTCAAATCTGCACAGTGCACCATGTTCTGGAGAACCTGAAACATAAACAAAAGTTTTAAAGTTGTTAAAAATGGTCGCCCATGGCTACATTTTGCATGTCACAAATTTGGGAAGCATCAGATTGTGAAGTGCATTTGAACTTTGATACAACTTATTGTTCCTGTTCTTGCTGTGGACCCGTCTCATCTTTGACTGCACATTAAACCCAACAAAACACACAGTGACGTGATCGTTCAGTTTGCTGCATAGTCTGACCTGTATCCTGTCGGAGTAGTTGTCCAGCAGCAAGACACCGGAGCTGGTCACCTTCTTGGTTTCCACCATAGTTTTCAGATCAGCCAGTAGGTTCATGTGCTTGGACATGTCGGTTGCTAGCACCTGGGGATAACCAGCACGAACCGTTAGCATTCGATACAGAAATACGGGGGTTCCACTAGATACTTCCTTTCACTTACAATGTCAATGACCATCTTTCGCAACGATTGTCTTTGTTTTTTGTTCAGGTTTTGGAAGATGTCACAGTTCTCCTCTTGTAGAAGCTTGAAGCCAACTGCTAGATGGTGGTTCTCCAACACCGACGAGTCATTGTACATCAACGCCAGCTCTGAATCTGCAAGGAGGACACCATCCGTCATTTTAGCTCGAGGAATTGTTTTTTTCCTTCCGGTTTCAAACACCATCATAAAAAAAAACATAATATCTAACATTTTGGAAGGAAATACAAATGCAACCAAGTACCAATTCACAGCAGAACGCAGTCCTAACAAGAGCTACACAGTTCCCTCCTAACAGGCCTCTCCTCGTGGCGTGTGACACGTGCACCGTCCCTCCCTCGCGCCGTGAGCGGCAGTAGAAGGCACCGGCATGTTTTCCCCCGAGAGGTCTCCCCACTCGGGGTCATTCCAATGTCCTCTAGCTGTATTTAGCTTTCCCATTAAGATGCATTAGTCTTGGCCGCAGTGGAACTGAGCAGCGGGGATGGCGGGGGGGTCCTGCTCTGTTGCTCTGTGGCTGACAGAAGATCAGTCGGATGGCTCCTAACTGGGATGACTCACACTGTCTTTACTGCAGGGATTCCCTGTTTGGGCTTATGGGAAGCACAACACATTCTGTGAGTTAAGTGCGTGTGAGGGTGCGCAGTGTATTTCTGTTCTGGTAAAAGTGTGTTCTAATACTCTTATGAAACACACACTTTTGTAATGGGATGCTGAATGATTACTTAAGGAACATACCCAGTGGATTACAATTATATCTTTTTATGTTTTTCTCTAAAAAAACTGTAGTTTTGCTTTTATATTTCCAGATATTTTTCTGTGTCCACTTTACAATTGAGGTGAATGCAAATGTATTTGTGATGCTTACAGCAATAAAAACAAAACAACGGTCGAATGTAAAAAATAGGACACCTCCAATTAAAATAAATTAAAAATAAATTATTTGTCCAGACGGAAAAAATTGCTTTTGATTTATAAAAAAAAGAAATTCTTCAATGCCGTAAAAACAACAGATGACATTGAATTAATTGCATTTTTCCCTGATTACCCTCTTTCCCCTGTTGATCGATTGCAGAAACAACATCAGTGAAAACGAAATAACCATTTGAGCAGCTAGACAAACTGGTCTGATGCTTCGGCACAGGACACCAAACAAAGAGTGCGCTCTACTATATCCAAGTCTTTGGGCCGACGGTTTTCTTCCTGACAGCATGTTAGCCTGAGTGATGACGTAACTCGAGGAAAGGACCTTCTTGCTGTCCGAACCACGGAGCCACCCGAGGACCATTGATATCCATCTCTTTTAACTCCTCCTCCTTGGGAACGCTTGTTTAAGCATCACACCCGACTAAAAGGTGTGTTCTTCTTTGAATATTTTGACCCTTTACATGCAATAAATATGCATCCAATCTTGTTTTTTTACATGGTTAACTTAAAGCGGTGAGGCAGAAGCTACAGTGTGCATGTTCCCACCTGGGTAACAGACTATTCTTGTTTGTGAATACGCACTAATGACACCGCTGAGGCACTGACGTAGCTGCCAAGACGGCGCCAGATTTAGACTCACTGGTGTTGATGAGGAACTGGTTGGAGACACCGGGGTGGTCCACGTCGTGAATTGCACTGGCAAAGATGGCAGCTAGGATCTCCAGGTCTGTGAACACGGCCTGGAAGAAGAAGAAGAAGAAGAAGAAGAAGAAGAAGAAGAAGAAGAAGAAGAAGAAACCAAAGGAGCAGAGGGGAAAGGGGAAGGGCATTAACGAGGGGATGAAATGGTTGGACCAAAATATCCCTGCAAGTAAGAGCCGTTGATTGGACTTTGAGCTGTAGTTTGATTGAAGCTGATTGTGGAAGAGTGGGCTGCGTGTTAGTGCGTGCATGTATGTCTGTGCGAGTGTGTTCGTCCGCTTTGAAAGTGCACACGCGCCTCACCTCGAGGGCAGGGGTGGAGAGAAGCACGTGAGTGGACTGGGTGACGTCGGCAGCATGAATGTTGTTATGGTAGGCCACATCCCCATGATAATGGTCTTCTAAGGTCATCAGGTAGGTTATAAAGGTGTCAAGTGGAATTTTAAACGTTTTGAGCAAGTCCCTCTCCTGTGAAACACAAAACGGAGGAAAAAGAGAGGAAACGATTTCAGGATTCAACAGGCAATGAATTGAAAGATCGAGAGAGAAAGATAGCGACAGTTCTTACCTGGAATATAGTGTACATCATGACTGTCAGCGGCCGATTCCCAGAGAACTCTGCGATTTTAAAAACGTTACGGCCCCATTTATTCACATGCTCGAGTTCCTGGAAAAAAAGCAATGAGATAAACAGTTAAAAAAAAACAAAAAAACCCCATCCTTTTTCTATTTTCTTCCTTCATTATCCGCTGAGCCCCTAAGCCAAAGTACACATCAGATGGTGCACGCTCTATTTATGTGAACGCGCAACATATCTTAGTTGTGTAACGAACCTTAGCTAGTTCATCCTCCGTCTCGGACTTGACGCCGAAGCGAGGGATATTAGAGTTTGTGAGGCTGGAGGAGTGCTGCAGCTTCTTCACCCCGATGATCTGAGACATGGGCTTGTTCTTCTTCTCCTTCTCCTTCTGCGTCTGCGGGGTTGGCATCTCCACTTCATGTTGTTTGTCTGGAGAAACGGGGTGGGAAATAAGCGCAAGGAGAACATGAGGATGATGAAGCCTTTTGTTGCAGTTGGATTCATCTTGTAGTGGTTCAACCAGAAAAAGAGACCAGGTTTTATTCCCGTAAATTGAGGCTGAATTCCATGTGATGGTACCTGCGTGCTGCCTGTGTTTGGGCCTATAGACAACAATATTCATCTTCCTCTTTACTTCTCAGGCAGAAGGAGAACCTGTGAGTGTATTATTCTACTTCATCACTCACCCAGGAAGGTGCTGGAGATGAACTCAGACACCTGGTTCCCAGAGCGGCTCATCTCCGAGAGGTGAGTCAGCTCCCTGTTCAACATCCTCTTGAACTGAAGGAGGGACACACACAGATGAGGGGGGTTCACAGTGTGTAATACAGGGCAGAAAATGTTTAATAATGATTACCCAATATCAACAGAGAGACTCCAAAAGCGATCCAAAAGACATAAATATTTCACGTTAATCCTGATGTGTTTGGGCCACTAATGCTGAGCCTGTTCTGATCAATGACGTTGTAATTTACAATCATTCAATGCTTCCATAAAAAAAGACCTTCCTGCCTTTTACTAAATTTCTAGTCACACCACAGGAGCTGTACCAGGAACGTCATCATGTCCAGTTTAGCACGTGTGCACAAACACACAAAGCAGGGTCAGAGTGCAACCGGCAGTTATCTACACAATCAGCGACCCAATTTACCACGTACTTTCTTTCAATTTCAGTTTTCCTCTGCCACAGTGCCGGCCCCTCCCTCGCCCTATTCTCGCCTCGGTCTCCTTTGCCTACAGTAACTGGAGTGGCAGACCCACATTTAGCTGCAGGTTTTGACCAACCTGATCGACGTGGAGGAGGATGCTTGAAATTAGGGGCTTTTGTAAGTGGGCAACAGTTACAGAACGGATTGAAAATCAGAACCCCGAATGTCTCACTCATTCTGGCGTCCGTCCAAATGCATCATTTATTCATACTGATTAAGTGTATATCAATATTGATCACTTAAAATAGACCATTACTACACTGAAGAGTGCTTTCTGCGCAATTGTGTATTGACATCCTATTGAGTAACACCCACGGGCGATCATTGGATGGCTTTTTAAAATGGAGACACAAGAGGCAAAGAGCCATCTGTGGTGTGCTTTTGTCCGATAAGAAGAGCCTGAACAGGAGAAAAAGCTGCAAATGCACGAGATCTATTTCTAGCTTTTTTTAGTTTATTTTATTTGGGAACAAATTCAATTTGTACTCAAAATGAAAACCATTAATAAAATGTACATGTGGAGCATCTCAACTACCAAGAGAATCGTTGTCCTAGAAAAGTCTCTTAACAGCTTGTGTATTCCATCTAAGACACATAGCTGAAATAACCAACTCAACCACATAAAAGGGAAAATTTCTCCGCATTTAAAATCAAATTCACAAAAAAATGCAACTACGCATGTTCTTCTTTGCCACACCCTCCAGCCATATCAACACCTTCCAAACCATCACAGATGTACCAACATGGATAATGGATCCAGAAACGTCACCGCTTTCAAGCTTTATTCAACGGATGGCATGTTGGCGAGGAGCACCGTGCCGTGGGTTCTTTTGTAGTCATATAACCCTGGATCCAAATATGTGTCAAGGATGAAACACTCAGGAAATGAATGACAATCACATTGAAGAAAGAAAACAACAAAGAAACACGCACGAGTGATTCATTTACACAGACGAATCCGAGACCAGATCTTACCTTTATATATCCCCAGGACACAGAGAGCAGGTAATTAACTTCAGGCATGTTGATAACCAACACAAGAGCTCCACAAATGGAAAGGTACGGGTCTACGGCCCCAAACACAGTTCGGAGGATGAAAGTGCCGGAACGCCAGCAAAAAAAAAAAAAAAACGTCCGCAGGTCTGGCCAGCAAAAAATAAATAAACTTCAACCTAAAGAGCCTTCGATGGTCACCTCAAAGTCCATAAACAGTGAACAGTAATGCTCTGGTCCTGCGAATATCCACAGAAATGAGCCCATGTCGCAGGACGCAGGGAGGAAAAGCAGATTGTGAGAGAGGAGCAGCGGGAACGTGGCTCCCCAAAGATCCGCTCAGACCACACACACTGTGATGCACATGACATGTGCACACACACACACACACACACACACACACACACAGTGGGATACAGGGACGCGCTGCTGAGGTTGTGAATAATTGATGATGGTGCGGATGCTCGGTAGATGCCAAAGCACCGGGACGGCATGAAAAAAATGAATCTGTCAACAGCTTCCAAAACCCGGCCCGACTGGCTGCCAGCCCGCCTCTGTGTGTACGACACCAGCTCCCATGTGAAGAGCCAAAGCTGCTTCGCCTGCCGTGTCACACAACAGCAGCAAATCAGAGCCCAGATCTGGGAGAAGTGTGAGCTCATCATCACCTCTGATTGGCTTGGATTGGAGCGGACTCGAAGTCACCTGCTGTGTGATTGGCTGGGACTGAAGTCAGTGGAAAATCTACCTCTTCCTTTTCCTTCCATTCCTGCAGTGAGGCGGGATGTGTGTGTGTGTGTGTGTACATGCTGTACTTGTTTATTTGAGCGTATACGAGACCTATTTACGTTACATGCAGAACTACGTGTGTGTGTGCGTGTGTGTGTGCGTGTGTGTGTGCGTGTTGACCAACCTAACCTTCTGTTCAGTGTGATATACAGGACAGGTTACCTCATCTAACAAAGGGGAAGAACGGAGGTCAGCTCTCATGCCAGTATTCATGGGGAATGAGTCACAGTAACAAAACTGTAAAGAAGATGTATCACATGAAAACTAATTAATCTTGAAAAATGAACGAGCGTCACAGTTTTCTGAAGTGGGCTCATTTGAACAAACACACAGGCTGCTGCGTTTGAGTTCAAGAGGTTGTTGCTTTGTAGTTTTTATACAAAGCAGATTCAGGTGAATTAAATTGTGACAAAAAAAATGTTGCACCTTGTGACATTGTCTTCATGTTTGATTTATTGAGAACTGAATGATGAATCTTGTTGTTGTTGTTTTTTTTAACCATACATGAGATCCCGTTGAGCTCCATGTTGTGCTTCAAACCTGCTCATAGACAAATGTATGTATGCATCAAAATAAGACTGGTCCTCATTCCCATCTCGCAGCCCGTCTCCTCAAAGCAAAACAAACTGCCTCCAAAACCATTCACAAACAAACTGCTTTCTCTTTGGATCAAAATATGACTTAGGAGCCATATTCTGCCCTTTTACCACAAGTTGATTTGTTTCATTGTGGTTTGAATGAAATGTCTAAAACGTACTGGTCAAAAAACCGACCCATTTAGAGGTCTTCTTCTACTGGGGGCGTGGTCTTCATATATGAAATGACTCCAGTGTTGACCGGCACGCCCACCTGTTTACAACTATCCGCCAGTCTCTGCGCACGGGGGAGTTGTGTTCATTTAACATGTGTTCATTTAATAGTGGAGCGGTTCACACCTGATAAATTGTGCATCCCACCCTTATAAAAGTTATCGATTAGAAATGCATTAATGATTCTAGGGGCAGAATTCAATGAAATGACTGCACAGCTGTAAAGGTTGCCCAAAAAAAGATGCACGGAAAACCGCTTCACCCAAATCAGGGACCTACAATCAATGAACTTGCGTTTGTGAGAGGAGGTTGTTTTCATCAGCGTGTGTGTGCGTGTGAGCACATACAAGCACATGCACATGCATGCGCTGTGTGTCAGTGATGGTCCAGAGGCTGCGTGGATTGAAAAGGGACCAAACCGGTCTCCTGCTTACTTAACACCCCCCCGCCGCCACAGCCCGCCTGGCACTGAGAGTAATTTACAGCAAAGCCGGAGCAGATGAGACCACCGGCTAACTGACATCCAGCAGCTTCCACTGACTCCGAGCCAAGCAGGCTAGCACAAGCCCACCACACACACACACACACACACACACACACACACACACACACACACACACACACACACACACACACAGACACACACACCGCGACACCGCGTCGAAGCCCACGGTTTACACAACAACAGCCACAGACACCCCTCCACACAAACTCACTCCTTCCGTCACACACACACATATTGATAGCTTAGGCAAGAGGTGTGAACACAAACTATTGGGTTGAAATTGGAAAGTGTCACACCGAGCTCAGCTGTGACTTGTGTGTAATTTGCTGTTCGGCGGAGTGACCAGAAATATCCCCTCCCTGCTGCATATAGCCCATGACACCTCCACATCGCTGTTGCGTCGTGTCTTTTCTCACATTACATATTTATTCTGGTGGAGGCGAGCCCCCGCCCCCGCCCCCCCCCCAAACACACACACACACACACACACACACACACCTTTTTCTACAGAATTACAGCAGAACAGGAACACTAATTCCTGTGACTAACTGCTTTCAGAGAACATAACTAAATGCAACGTCTGCGCTCATTCACACGTGTAACAAAACGTGAAGAGGGAAATCGATCTATTCAGGATGCTTAAAGGTAAAGCTTCAGTTCAGTGATAAATGTTAACAAACTAAACTAGTAACAGAAAAGGGAAAAGATAAATAGATAAGAACGGAGAAAAGCCGTCTACTGTAACTTCACTGTTACTTTAGAAGCCTTTCAACACAGAATGATTCACCGTCTCCGTGGGGAAATGAACAAGTATTGATGATGGGGTGTCCTGGATGACTCACCGGTGGATGTAACACACATCGGAGGCTGGGCTAGACAAAAAATACGTTATGTCGTCTCAAAATTGGGGGCATGTCCTAAAGGTGTTGACCCAATGAACGACGATCCAATAATTATTAAGATGGCTCTGTGTTGTAGGGAAACATAGCGTTTCCACCGACATGAGGGGCAAACAATTATATTTAGTCAGGCTGCACAGAGTGTGTGGTGGCCAGATGTGAGGATATAGGCAGGTGGGTGTAGAAACCACTGCGCTGTCCTCAGTTATTGCTTATTGAACTTTAAATGACCAGGGCTGCAACCTGGGATGCGATATTAAAAATCTATTTGAAAGTATATATTTTGCAGGCTGTTGATTCGGAGGATTGACCAATGTTTAACTCTAACACCCTAATGACATAATGGGACAACTACTTCATGAGCCAACAGAAATCTGGATCACGACACAACCGGCGTGAGACATTTCACCTCCTTCAACAGAAAATCCTTTTTCTACCTCATATCGGGTTAAATCGGTTCACTGAGAGCATCGTCCTTGTCCTACATTGTTGTTGTACTTGAAAGGATCAAACAATGAAGCGGCATGCCCATCAAACTTGATACACACACACAGGCAGAGGCGCCCAGGTGCTGATTCTAGAGACGCTTACGGCCACACAAAGGGTGCAAGCGTCACCACAGGAGCATCCCGCACTAGAGGCGCCCCAAAAACACCAGCGCAAAACAGATACAGTTGTCTAATTGTGCTCAATTTCTATTCGGTGGTGTATAATGCTGTGTAGTTCGTAGTATGTCTGCTGCCGTGTAAATGCTTCATCAGCTTTGATAACATTGAACATGGCTCGTCCCTGGCGTGAGATCCTTGAGAGCGAAGGTAGGTCGCCTTGTTTGACCCGCCGCTTCAAAAATACCAGCAGCGGTACAACGTGACTGCTAAAGAGCAGTCGTATGGGTGGTGATGCCGATGTGTTTGTCGTTTAATTCCTTTTACATTAAGGGAATTTTATTTGATGGTTTTGTTTTAATCTCATAATTTTCCTCGTTGATGAATTATGGCTTTATGGAATTATGTTGTTCGTGTTGATCAATGAACAGGTAAAAGTGTGGGAGATGTGTCGACTGTATTACATTTGGTGTGCGTGAACGTGTTGGTAGAGTGAGACGTCAGGCTGGTTGGGCCTGTGGCTGTTGCCATAACAACCAGGGATAGTTGTCCTGGTAAGTAAAAGTGAGGCGGACGTTACTGTCTTTTTCCCTCCCTTCTTTAAACCTTTTCACTTTTACATGAGGTCCTGCATGTGACCGTGGAAACACCAGCGGTGGATGTGTGCGTGCGAGTAGTTCCTTTGTCTGTCTGTCCTCCGTGCCTCTCATCTTGGTTCATACCCCTTTGTGTGACATCACAGTGTGTGACATCACTAGAGCTGCTCAGCATTCAGGGAGGCACAGTAGCCGTCCTCCACAGACACACACACACACACACACACACACACACACACACTGGAGGAAACTGAGCATGCTCACAACACAACTCCCTGCCTGCATTATGATGCTGTCACTAACCAACGGAGATAGTATAACACAAACAGTCCACCGTGCGCTTTGATGGCCGGGTACAGCAAAAAGCATCAAAACACATGTATACAAGCAACTAATAACAGAACAATAGAAGCAGTGAGCTCGTCAGGCTCAAACAGGGACCGCTAAGTGCTGATAAACACTTGACAGAAGAATAAAGAGTCGGTATTGATGGAAAAGGAGCAGGTTGGACACTGAGCCACAGAATAAACGCCACATCACTGCCGCTGGGGGACCATACAGTACATCAACAGATTCGTTAAAATATCTATTTGTAATCAGAATTCATGCATACATATAATCATATCATTATCATATAATAGTATAACCTTACAAAGATTAGTCTGTATAGTTTCCCATCACATAAACATGTTGCTACATTCCTTTCTCATCAACCATGAAACAAAAACCCACCATGGTGAATCCTGGGCAGCAGCTTCTAAATAAGTTAAAATAACTTAACGAGAATGAAAGCTATATCCTGGAATCATGTTGGCCTCCAGAGTGAGACTGTCTTTGTTAACCGTACCTTGTTGGAGGCCATCTCACTGACGGAGTGTCTTGTTTGCAGCGTCTCCAGCTGGTCCAGACACCAGTCCAGCTCCTCAAGGGTCTCAGTGGCCAGTTTCTGGTAGGCCTCCTCTGCAGGGGCAAGACAGGAGGGCAAGGGGTCAGTAAGGGCCCGCTTCAGAGGGCTAGTGCACGGTCCAGGCCCGGGGTCTCCCACCCCACATACAGCTAAGCTGGGATACCCCGAGAAGACACATGGGTGACTCTTCATACTGGACAGGTGAGCCAGCTGTGCGGGCCTGGTGGGAGTCCTGTACCCTAACCCACAGATGAGACGTCTGTGGGTTAGGTAGTTTGTGGAGAAGCTCACTGACTCCCTTGAAGAAAGGAGAGCAGTCCTACAGTTCAAATCGTGGACACTTCCTCTTAAGGATAAAAAAAAAAAGGGTCAGATACAATCCCACAGTTCAGTCAGTCAGTTTCTGGAATCCACATAATAGTTAACAAAAATAAAATAAATCAACGCCCAAGAGTAGAGAAAGAAACACAAGGGAGGATGAGCCATTTCTCAGAGGCTTGTTTAGGATCCCTCCGAAGGCGGCACACACACATCACACTCCGTGATCTATGGGTGTGAGGTCTACGCCATCAATCGTGAGAGAGATGTAATTCCAGTCATGTAGCAGGATAAACAGCAGTCTGCTCAGCAGGCTCATGTCTGCCAATGTGGGGCTTGAGGGAAGACAGGGACGGAGGAAAGAAAAAAATAGAGGATCCAGTGAGAGACTCAGAAAGAGTCGAGATCCATGTCAATACTGTCCAGAGAGGAAAAAAACACTGCACGGTCCTGACATGGTTAACGAAAACAAACACACACACACACACCAGACCAAATGCTAACCATAACACATTATGATTTTGTCAGCTTAGTCCCTCTGCCAATGAAAATATCCATCGTATCCGGAAGCAAAGGGAATAATCCGGCTCTGTGTGTGTGTGTGAAAGTGTGAGCTGGGTGGTGTTGTCTATAAATTCAGTGTACAGGTGGGGTAAAAGGTGGGGGCGGGGTGGGGGGGCTGCTGTTGCTCCGGCGTCCCTGGTAGCCAAACGTGCCCCTCTCTCCCCGAGCTGTACCCAAAGCCTGAGCGGACCGCACCGTGGATGGGGAAGAAGGGAGAGCGGCAAGACGCGGACCGGAGTACCCGGAGGAGCGGAGCCAGAGCCGGGATCTCCCCGCGCACACGCGTGTGTGTGCGTGCTTGCATATTAATACGCCACAACGCGGACGTAGACGGATAGATGGCGGGCGATAGGGCGAGCGGATGCAGAGCGTCACCGTCACGAGGCCCGACCTTCGCCGCGTGCGTTGTTTTTCCTTTTCATTGGGAGAGGAGGACTTGCCTTTCAAAGGCAGCCTGCGCTAACAGGAGACTGTCACCTTGTCACACACCGACTGCTATTAATGCTCGGACCCAGTCAGGAGAAGCACGGTGGGGTGTGAATGCTGTGTGATCGGGGAGATTAAACACAAGCGGGATTAAAAACGGGAAGGGCCACGTTTAGTCACTTCAGTGTGAAGCCTGAATATTTCCAAAGAGCACACGCTCGCAAATCTTTTCTTTTCAACGCGCGACTATTCAGTGAATAAGCACGAGCTCCGACCATCTCGACACCTCTTATGTCACCTCCTATTCTCTAAAATACCCCCCCTCTCCAGCTTAATTGTCTTTGATAAATCTCTCCCTCCCTCCTTCCATCAGTCCCCTTCCTCTCCCACTCTCCTCGTTTCCTCCGCTGATCTCTGAACACCCCCCCCCCCCCCCCCTCCACCCCCTCTCCTTTTTGTCTCCCTCTTCTTTCTCTCTCTCGGTCAGACTCTCTCTCTCTCTCTGTGTCTGTATCCCTCCCTGGTGGGGTGTCGGTGGCTGGGGGTGCTACCCCTTCTGACAGCGACTGCACTGACGTCAATGACATTCTTCTCGTGCTTAGTGCGACATCAGACACCGGCGCTCGGAGAGGCCACTCTGCTGCACAGACGCAGGGCTGCAGGCAAACCGCGTACCGGAGCCGCTCGGCAGCGAAGTCGGACCGCGGGAGGGGGGAGGAAGGGGGAGGAGGGGGGGAGGAGGAGGAGAGGATGAAGAGGCAAGAGGAGAGGAGGCTATTCTAAGAAATGATATTCGTGCGGTAGTTTTTCAGAGGATTTAATTTAATTTAAGTTATTTTAGTAAAAGGCTGTGATTTTCAGCAGTGTTAGTTAAATGTTTAGATGGCATCATGATCCATTGGGCAATAATAAAATAAATACAATTTTCTTTACCCCTGCGCACAAGCGTTTGAATACATAGTTTAATAATATTGATAAAAGAGAACAATATTGGCAAAATAGCTTTTCTTTAGTTCCTCGACTCTGCCCCTCGTGGACAGAGAAAGAACTATTCATCTCTTTACATCCAACAGATCTTGTGTGCTCACCTAAAATGAATAAAAGTCACCGGTCATGTTTAACGTTGACAGTCGGTGAGTGGGATGAGGGTATATAGGGAACAGGGAAGGAGTAAATAAACCTCAATGTAATTCTCCTCCCTTAAGTCACTAATATCCTATTGCTGACTGATTTACTGCAAGATGACCTAGTCAGCGCCTCAGCAAGCCTTTGCTTCACGAGTCGTCAATGTTCTCTTTCATTCTCGTGACTCACATCTGTCCCCAGCTCTCGGTAGAAATGGAATTCCCTCAAATGCGTACGAGGAAAACATCAACAAAAAGTGTTAATTCATGTTTTTACCCCTACAATATTTACAGTGTGTGTTTATATGTTATTCTAGTAGGAAAAACGTTCATTGTGTTGATTTACTCTTCCCCACGATAATAAGCTGATAGGAGAGACACACAGCAATAACTCCACCATTTAAAAGAACATAATGAAAGAAAACTCTAGACTGTTACCGTCTTGAAACGTTTGCTTTAAACGCTCTAACAATAGTCTAATTGTCTCCTCTGTTTAAAAAACACATAGGTGGCCAAATGTCCCTGCTGTTGGACTAATTCAGGCTTATCTCATCTTATCACATTAACACACTTGTTTCTGTTTATCACGATGAAACAGCTCCGAAGTACGCAGCGTTTGAACGCCACCATGCTGATATCCAACATCCCGCAAAAACAGAGCCATCACACCAACGTCCTTTACATTGTTCTAATTGTTTCTAATCTAAGAAATGCCGGTAGTTTAAAGTAAAAGAGTGCATACTGCTACGGCTGTCGGTTATTCTGATGCAATGTCACTTTGAATCAAGCACCACTATTTGGCATTTTCTTCACAAGCAGAAGATGTAAGATATTGCTTACGACACACCATAACGTCGCTGTGTGATCAATGTACACATTTGACTGCAAATGTAATGTCTCTTATGAGTATGACATATTCTATTGTAGTTGTGTGTTAATATATTATCAATGATTTATTTCTTACAAGTACATAATAATGTTCATGAACGGCTTATGGATGCTTTATAGGGGCAATTCAAGTCAACTGCCACCTCTAATGCTAATAATAGTAATTATGTTTACTTTTCCAATAGAAAGGCCTATTCCTGATTATCCACACACACAATCACACGTACACATCGAAGACAAAGTCGTGCTGCTGCTGTGGTTCACGTACCAGTGAAGGTGGTCTTGGTGATGGGTGGTGGGTTACACATGGGTGATCTCCTGTTGGGGATAGAAACAAAGACTAATAAATGTGCTACCCAAAGCAATACAATCAGTAGTTGGCCTCAACATGCGTTATTGTCTTTTAATGGCTAACATTTGCCTTAACTTGTGTCTACACACGTAGGCAGCTGCTGCTTTTGTTGCTACTCAATATGAACAGCAGAGGGCGACGCAGACCGTCAGTGTGCACTGTGCAGGCAGGCGCAGCGTGTGATCACTTCTTCAGTGGACATGTTGCTCATACAGTGACTGTCATCATATATACTGTGATATGCTGGCATGTAAATCACCCCTCCCACATATTTCCCTTCTGTGTGAAACAACAACAACAACAACAACCACAACAACAAAAAGTTCGGTATAGCTTGCGACTTACTTATTGGATGCCCGGTCTTGCTGTAGATTAGTTAATGCACCGAAGTTGTTTCGTACAGTTCTCAAGCTGGCGAGGACCTGGAGGGAAAGTGATAGATTAGGATTAACCACCTTCATTCATGGAAATGTCAAATACGTGGACAGGAGAAAAAAGAAAAAATGGCTCACGCCCTCACCTGTGCAAACGGCGTTACAATCATATCGTCACCGTGACTGAAAGACACAAAGACGGTGGCTTTAATGTGAGCTCCACATCTGCAGTATAGTGGCATTCGGCATCAGAGGAGTGTGCTCATGTTGCGCAGAGGTCAAGGGGAGGCGGGGCGGGTGGAGCAGGGGGTCATCACATTAGATTAATTTCACCATCTCTGATCCACTCCATCACCGTGACATGTTCCCTATCAGTATCGTATCAGGCACCAGCTGAGGCCCTTGCGCACATGGCTCCTGGACGAGGTGGCGCGTCGGGTGCACTTCAGGGAGCGTTGTTAAGGGGGGAGATAGCACTGCTCCTTCATTTGGGCCGAAGGAATGTTAACAGCTAACTTTGAGTCAGACTCCTGCGCAAGCTCCCCGGCCGCCTTACAACTGTGAACAGAGTCAACATTTGTTCAGGTGACAGCGGTGCGTTAGGTGTCTCGCAACTGTGATCCTACTGGTCGCTTCGACGAGACCACGGCCACACACGCACACGCCTAACGGCACGTGAGCCGACGTGTTTGCAGTGAAAGTCAAAAGAGACGCGGGCTCTCGTGTGTGTGTGTCATGTGCTGCTGTCACAAGACCGCTGGCGGTATTCAGAGAAAATAATCAGATAAGAGGAGATGTGTCCTTTTTTATGTACTTTAGGAAACATACACTTTTTATTTACTAAATTTATAGTGAAGCATCATTACTTATCATCATCATAGATGCTGTTCGGACACGTTGTCTCCTTTTTATGCCGTTCATATAGATTTTTTCGCTGCAGAATAAAGCGTTAAAGATGCCGTTTTGACATGTGGCTGGATAGTGTGTGTGGGTCAAAGAAGAATCATTGGTCAATTTATCAGTAAATTTTAGTTTTTCCCGTAGCACAAAGTGTACAATACATGTGACTGGAGAGCCAACATTGAGACCCTCCAGTCACATGTATTATATTGTATTGTGAGGAAAATGAGAAACACAAATGTCCCCCGTTATTCTTATGTGAAATAGAGATATATTTGGCAATTTGTCACATAAACTGGTGCTGGTGGACACGTTGTGACTGACCCCCTTGTTTGTGCTACTGGATATGTCTAAGAATAGACGCGACGCCACACAATCAGCTGTTGGTCATGCACACTTCCAGCCGGGGTCAAAGCTAGCCATGTGGCAGCTCCAGGACCTCGTCTAATAAACACCAGCAGCAGCTTTTTGTGACAGATTCAGCGAGGCAGGAAACCCAAAAAAAAGCAGAATTAACCACATTCAGCACAATTGGGAGTATTTGGGTACATATTTCTGAAGGTTCAGGTGGAAGCAAGAAACGCCGCGCACTCACATGTCACTGGCGATGGAGGAGTTTCGGGACATAGACTTGGGCGAGAGGTCGTAGTCGCTGTCGGAGCGGTACAGAAACGACTCTCTGCGCTGGCTGTGCACAAAGTTGGCCTGCAGGATGAGGCCGGAGCCCGGGCTGGCCATGGGGTCCAGGGGGCTGCGACCCGATGACGTGCCATTGTCCACATCGAAGCTGCCAAAGAAGGGAAACAAAGGTCACAGTCTGAAAAACGCACAGCTGGATACTAATGGGTATTGTATTGCAAAAGATGTCTTGGAGAATTCCAACATTGTTTTGAGGGCATTTGAAAGGCAAAAGGCCATTTGTTGTCGTGGAGATTCACAGAAGAGGACATAATAATAATAATATGTAAGGAGACGAGAAGAAGAATGCAGTGCGATATTATTAGAATCTGACCGGCTCCTCAAACGATGACACTCCTCCTGTATTTGGACATAAAAATTCTTATAAAAGTGCACGTCGTGCAAGAACGAATAAACTTCTAATAAAGTCCTGTTGGGAACAGACTGTACATGTGGCTTCATGACGTGCCTCAAGTATCCATGTATGAATAAATCACAGGCTTTAAGCAAACATTAATTACACCTTAAGAGTTCTTCATGACTTCACAGCTAATTCACATAAACCCACACAAATATTTTTTTTCCTCGGCACCAGCGTCGGCCCTGACATGCACTTCACATGTGGCTGCTCACCGGCTCCATGGTCACAAGCTGCGACGTTCAAAACACAATGTGCCCACGCTGTACGTGACGTACCCGCAGTGTCGGCGTGAGGGCCCCGCACTGCCGGATGACGTGAATCGGCTCACACGCTTAACCGCTTCAAATTATAATCAGTCATTCACTCATTATCTGGCTGATTATTGTATGGCTGTGATTAGCGGCTAAATAACGAGCCCTGTCCCCCCCCCACAGTTAGAACTAATGCAGTGACACCCAGAGCCGTCCCCGTGCAACCACGGGCGCCGTGCTGCGATTGAACTGAGCACAGGGCCGCGGGGAACAAATCATGCTCTAACAAAGCCACTGACAGTCAGTCTTTCGAAACCAGTGACACCATTTCGCACTGGGACGTCACGCCTTAAGTCTGCGAGGGGATTGTTCTCCACAGGCGGTGACTAACCCCTGTGTCACCAGGGATATCAGCTTCATCCCCAAGGCTGTCCAGCAATCCCGTAATCCAATCGGGTGGTGATGCTGAGGTCAGAGGGGATTCCCCTGCGTGCGACACGGAGTACGCACGGGGATCCTACTTTGTCGTCTTAGCCATCCGCTGTGGGAATACATTTAATGCAATAGCTGGATGGATATTTGGTTCATCTCCGGATGGTAGTAAACGCATCACAGCAGCAATAAAAGAAACCCAGACTCAGACAAATCCTAGGCTCATGTTCGTGGTGTGTTCATGCACGAATGTGTGTGAAGGAGAGCAGAGGACGTGCTGAGGACGGGGGTTGTGCTCATGGTTTGAAGCCGTTTTGGTGGGAAAAAGTCGTCCCGCTTCTCACATCGGAAATGGGACAGCAGGTCTCTAAACCGACGCACCGGACACGCCGAGCATATTTCCCTCAACAGCTAAAAGGCTAAACGCTGTGCTGTCTGTGTGACGTCTCCCAGCAGCAGCAGCAGCGTGAGTGGGAGCTGTGGTTGTGGAACGGGATAGTTTGGCTGTCTGCCTGGCGGCCGAGACGAAGGACAATAAGATTGTCCCTTTCCCCGTCTCTAACTGACTGCCAGACGAAACACACACAAAGAAACAACACACCAGCACAAACAGTGGTGGTACACGAGTGCCAATGAGCCCACCGCCACTCTCCCTCAGTCGGTCTCATCTTGGACAAAATGCCTCAGTCCTTTGGCTCAGTTTTTCTATATATATATATAGCTGCATGCCATTCTCAACCGGGATCATCTCTATACTTACACCATCAATCCACACCCTCTTGTAACACCCGGGTACCCATCTGTTTTCTTTACTGCAGGTGTGAAACACGCACAAGTGACGTATACGCTGTTGTTCCGGGCACAGGTCGGCCCCGTCTGCAGCTGTTCTGCTCAATAAGTGTGCGTGAGTATGTGTGTATCATGTTTGCGTACCAGATAGACCCGTATCGCAGATAGAAAATTCCCAAATGTAACAGCCGGCATACGTTTAACCGCTGATTCATCATCACACTGACGTCGCGGCCGACAGAGATTCTCAGACCAGCTCCTCATACGTAGCAGTGTGACTCTGCAGACACGCCTTCTTCGGGAAGGACCTTTGCTATTAGTTCACCAAAGGTGTTGCACCAGCGTGTTGCACATCACAGCGGGAATGACGGCGCTGACACAAAGCAGCGTGCTTTGAAAAATGTCAACACCCATATGACTGTGTTGTGAGAATCAACAAAAAGCACGACTACAGCTCAGAGGGGGGATTACTGTGGAGATGGGAGGTAAATCCAGGATTATCAGGCCGAGACAAAGCGACACCACGGTTTACCCTAAAAGGGGGCGATCCAGAACTCGGATATAATTGGCAGAGGAAGGAAATACTTTATGGGAAAAACTCTGGATGGATGACGGAGAGAAAGAGACATTTCGTCTGCTGTTTGTCATCGCTGCTGTTTGGGACCTTCTCGTTCATCGTCAAAGGTCACACCACCTATGTTTAACATCAAATATTCCCACATGGTCAGTTAAGTGAACTTGTAGTGATGAAATAAAGAGCAACACAAAGAACAAAAAAATACATTCTTTCCTGTGGACAGCAATAAACTGCACAGTGAATTTATCAATGATGATGCTTTGCCTATTTTGCACTGATATGAAATATTATACAAGATATCCTTCCTGCACATCACTTATTTTTTAGACCCCTCGCCAAAATAGCTGACACTTTTTTAATTAGCGCAACACAATATTTGTTTTAACGAATGCCTATTATTTTTCACCTGCAATCAGCACCGGACGACCTCACAATTTCAATCACAGCCACGAGGGTATAAGAATATAAGGTGGCGTTTGGTTTAACAGATTTTAAAATACTCTGAGAGAAACTCGTGAGTTTGAACAATGAACTCAAGTGGAAAGTCCTTCAGCTGAAATTTGCAGCTACATGAACAGATGAGAAGCTGGAGGGACGGCATTTCCCACAAGAAGTTTCATGCTTTAGTTTAGGTTGCAAGGAAAAAACAATACAAAGAGGGATTGTTTGTTGCTAGAATCCTTTTCAGCTGCTCTGTAACTCTCCCGGGACCAGCGGAATGCCGTAAGTTTTTGGGACGCTGTGCGCGCCGATAGTGAGGAGACTGTTTTCATGTGAAACCGGACCGTCCGTTGGTGCCAGCCATGTCGTACTAGCTTGTTGTGAAAGGGACCTGAAGGGAGCTCCAAATGGGAAACTGCTGTGGTGATTTCCGGGGGTGGAGGGGTGGGATCCCCTGATCTTTCCCCTCAGGGAATGTGGAAAAAAAGCCAGTTCAATTTGTACACAAAAATCGCCCCCTTACAGACACGCTGACTTTGCGATTATATCATGCAGTGCAGTGATTTTAAGTTACAAATGGCCACAACCCCAAAAAACGCTGCGACAGTTTATGAAACGTAATCGAGCTTGGGATTAAAATCATATGCTTCCATCATAATTTCAATACCCATATAAATCAATAATGAACTAATGAATTAATTTGCATTCCTGATTTATGAGCAGTACAACTTGACACACGTCGCGTTGAGTTTCATCTCCATCTAATCATCAGCTTCCATGTGCGCCACACCGATGGGATACCCATAAACCTGCAATCTCGCCCTAAAGACCCCAATGTGGGTCACTTCAGTTGTGGCTTGAACAGAAAAGACGCTGCTGGGTCACATCGATGCCTAAGGACACCACACAGCTCTTTAGAATCAGACACACACACACACAAAAGACTGACAGACAGACAGACACACACACTCACAAAATGGCAAAGATCGATGACTAATTCATTTTCAGGCCTGGCTCACTGCAATTATAAACACCACAGGAATGACGAGAGGAGACACGCTGTGAGGAGACGTACTGGAGAAGGAGATCGGGACATAAGTGTCTTTGCTCAGCTGAAGAGATGCTTAGTGAGGATAAATAAAGAGTTACTATACCAACATGATACTTCCGTCTCTTCCCAAAAGTGCAAACAAGTTTAGAATAACCCCGCCCCCAAAAAGGCTGTCTTTCCCTAAAGCTAGGACATAAATATGGGAAAGTGACATAAAATTGGGTAATAAAGTGCAATTAGAAAAGTGTTTGAAATGTGTGAATGGATATTGATCCGACTGGAGCTGTGCGTTGAAGCACCAAATAAGAATGAGAATACGCCACTTGATTTGTCGTGAGGAGGGAGGGGGGCCGTGCAGTGGTGAAGGGAACGGGCGAGACACGTCAGAGCCGTTTGTGTGTGTGTGTGTGTCTGAATTCATGAGGATTGAGAGGAGTTGGTTTCATCACATGCATGCAAAGTGCCGGTATGTGATCCACAACAAATTTGTGGCAACTGTGACCATGTTCTAACTGCAAAGCAGCGACTCATTACAGAGGCACAGAATACAGACACCAAAAAGAGTTGGCAAAGACGACGCACACGACTTCGACATACTGCACCTAATGGAAAAAGCTGTTGTTTTGGCTTTGAATGCTTTGTTGGATTATTGGTTTTGTTCACTTATTGTCTATTAAGTTAAGATAACATAGAAGTTTGAGATATTTCACTAAGCGAAGACAAAGGGTCTGGGACAAAAGCCTGTATACGTTCCTATGTATTAAAAAAAAATAATTTGGTACCAAGGTTGACACTTCTGCATCTTGGATATCTGACAACGTGACCATCGTCTTTATTCCCCACCTCAGCCTGCACATGCCATCGCCTCTCTAATGTCCCAGCACAGCCAATTGACTCCCATCGCTTGCTCTATTTGACGCCTCAGTGAAAACACGCTTCCGCGAGGCAGCGTGTTAGTCTTCATGAACATCCACCAGTAGCAGAAAAGCAAGTAATTGTGAGGACGGCAGCAACCACAGGGCTGTCGGGCCGAGCAGATAAGTGCCTGGTCATTCACCGATAACCAAGACACGTTTGCTTTTGGTGTCACGTACTCATAGAAGCAGTCACATAATCAACAGGGGGCCACCATGCACGCCCACACACACACACACACACACACACACGCACGCACGCGCAAACCAGCAGAGTGAAATTCACACCAAAAAACTGGTCTTTTCAGATAAATCGCTATGGACTGAGCCACAAACTTGCATGTCACAATGTTCTGCGGGTCAAAGCCTGGTTTTTCTTGCCCAGTCAAAGGGGACGAGTGAAAGAGAATCCTTGACTTTCAGTCGTGACACGTCTTAGTGCTCGCTGTCACTGCGCCATTCAGGAAAGTCAGTCAATCATGAGAGACTTACAAAAGAGGTAACTATGGCGATGCAGTGCAATGTCAGGTCACGTGGCTCCGAGCACAGTGAACCAGTTCTGCTTCTGGACATACGCTTAACTGGGGACCTATTTTCAGCCCCATTCATTGTTAACCCAGGTCTAATTCACTAAAGGTCAACTGGGAAAAATATGTTAGATTACGTACGTGTTGCCAGGCTTCATGAGAGGCCAGATAACGCGTAACCTTCACCATTAGGGGCCCGCGTGATATGCCCGCGTGCTGACAAAAGCCAGATGCAAACACTTGAGTTCAAGCCCACAACGTTCTTACTTCTCCCTGCGTTATCTCGGCTCACCACAACACCATTCGGGCTTTCAAAGTGGGACAGAGGTGGCGAAAGAACTGCAGCTGGGAGGACTTTATACACACATCTGCTCATGCACACAGCGGGGGGGATCAGGGTCCGGGTTTAGCCAAGACAGGGGCCACGTCACACACCCGGCCCACGTCACCGCCCTAAATGCAAGGGGCACACGGGCACCCCGCGCGAGCCACCACAAACGCGGCTTCTCTCGTGTGTATGATCCGCCCGGCTCGATGCGACTTCGCCGACTTGGGGAGATGACACTCACCTCCTCCTGCGTTACACATGCACGCACTGCACCAACGCGCTCAGCGCAACACAAAACAGCTCTGGCTTTTTTTTTAAATAACACCGGTGGCCACAAAGCGTGTACGCCGAGCGATGAACCTTTTGGGAAACACAAAAGCCGTGAGGGGAATTCGTGAAAGAAGCAGCGATGCAACGGTAGATATCAGAAAAGAGAGGAGGGCAGGACAGATGGAGGAGGCGGTGCGCTTTCTGCAGCTGAGCACCGGTTATTCAAGAAGATGGCTCACGCAAGCACTGCCAGAATCGCAGCTCTCAGGACGCGCTGGACTCCGCATGCTCTGCTCGAACGTTAATATCAGGTTCACTCGTGGCTTCGCCACCTCTCACGCCATCCAGCCGCATCACGTCCGTGACTTCCGCCGCCCAGAGTGCTTCCCCCCCTCAAAGGCCCAATTAATACATCTTCATTTCACACAAGCGTGGTTTCATGCTGGGGAGTCCGTGAAGTGAAAGTGGGAGAACGGAGGTCCAGCGGGGTTCGCACACACACACTGAACAACGCGTGGTTCCCGGGTTCGCTCTCTGCATTGGAGTACCGCGAAGGGGAGAACTGTGGATTTTCCAACTTCCAATGTTCCAACTACGGGGCAATTTCTTAGTTTGGAATGAGTGCTGACAGGCAAGGACAAGTTGAGACCGGAGGGGGGAGACGAGAGGGGCAGGGCGGGTTGTGCCCCCCGGCGTCACGCTCCTGCATCCTGCATTTATCCGGGGCCATGTGCAGACAGGAGAGCGCTTTGAGCCACACCACCCATTCCTCGATGAAGCCCTCCTTTGCCGTTCTCCAGCCACCGAGCTCCAGCGGAAAAGGCGCGCTGACGCCGATATTGAGTCTGTCTTGTAAAGCGTGCCGGAGGCGAGGACACAACGAGTCTAATCTGACCACGGGACACGCCAGGGATCGGAGAAAACAGACACCGAAGCCCTGGAGCTGACACATGTGCAGGGTACGCGAGGCGTCTGCAAAGAGGGACTTTGGACGATGCCGGTGAGGCCGAGAAAAGGTCCTTGTGAGGGCAGTAAACCGGCGGATGGAGAACAATGGAACAAAACACACAAACAACAGCAGGATTAACATGGAAATGCTGCCAGGAGGACAAAGTTCTCCGTCTATTTACCATATTCCCTCCGTGTTCTTCAACGAGCTGGTGGAGCGTGAGCGCGGTTTAAGGATGATGCTCATGGTCGGGCTTTTCCTTCCACGCTACATCTGCAAACACACTCATAAAGCCCCAGGCGCCCGACCGCCGCCCCCACGCCCCTTAAAAAAAGGGCCACCTGGAGCCCTCGGCTGTGGTGTGACCACCTTCCTTCCCTCGGCGTGGGTTCGCTGGTGTGGGTGGCTTCTCCAGGCTGCCCGAGACAAGTCCGAGAGGGTTCCACTCCGCTGCTGCCGCTCCTCCTCCGGCTCCGGCTCCGTATGACGAAAGGGGTTTCCTTTACCCTGCCTTCGCTCGCTCGCTCACTCACTCTCTCCCTTTCTCTCTCTCTCACTCACTTATCTTCACCAGTTCAGCTTGCCATCTCCCTCCTGGCTAATAAACCAGCCATGCGCACACACTGTTCCACTTTTTCACTCTGCTCCTCTCTTTCAAGTCCCCCCACCTTTTTTTTTCTTCTGTCCTGACTCTTGGAAATAAGATCTCCGCTTTCCTCTCGCAGCGTTTTGTTCCCCTCCCTCCGCGAATCGGTCTCCCTGGCTCTCTCTCTCCCTGTCGTTCTTTTGCTTTTACAACGGTGTCCCGGTGTCACATGCCTCTCCTCGCTGCCCCTCGGGTTCCTTGAGCTGCAGCCTGAACGTGTTCGGAGTGGGAGGGGATGTTCTGGCAGTACTAAGTCTTTAAAAGGCGGGACTTATTTCCCTGTCAGCGGCTGTCATTCACACAGGTGCCCCACTAACACAAAAGCAAAACGTAATGTAATTGATCTGCAGGGAGTGTACTAAGATTCCTTCAATCCTAAAAGGAAAATACAAATTTTTTTACTGAGAAGCTCACGTTTTTTGTTTTTTTCTCATGGTGGCCCCATTCAGCAGAATTACAGGAGATTTAGTGAAACGATGAATAAATGGATGAATTAACTTGCCAAATAACTGAACCGCATGGTTAATAAACAACCAGTACGTTTCTCTCAACTCGAGTAGATCATTTTTTTGTCTTTTTTTGACCCTAATTTCTGTAGATCATTTCCTTTTCTTCTCCCGACCAACAGAAGATGTGTCACAAAGGTCTTCTTTTACCCGCCTTAGTCCAGGCCTCACTGGCTGCAGGATACCTCCCGATCTACGCGGTAGACTTCAGCGTGCAGCCCAGAAGGCATCGCCTGCTGTCAGAGCTGTGGGCAAAGGAGCCAGTTTTATCAGTCCACCGGGCAGACAGGTGTGTGTGTGTGTGTGTGTGTGTGTGTGTGTGAGCTGTCTGCCACGAATCCCACCCGTGGATGAGTGCAGCCACGCGTCGTATGAAAGTGGACACAAACACAAGTAGTCTTTTAGTATTATTCCAGAGAAAATGCAGCAATAGATCAGGTGACCGGTTTAAAAAGACAAAAAAACCTGCTGCGTCCCCCAGTTATGGATCCGTGTGGTAAAAAAAAAAAAAAAGGAACACAACACCTGTCCCCAGAAACACATTATGCCAGCACTCCTCCTGAAAGCCGTCTGTGTATTTACATGTCATCAACCCTGGAACTGGTCGTGGGCGCGAGCAGAAAAGAGATGGACATCAGTCGGAGGATGATTCGCTTTTGTTCGAGAATAAACAACCAAAAAGAAAAAAAAGAAAAAGCAGCAGAAAAGTAAATGCATCATCTCCAGCTCTTGTGGGGGAAGAATAAATTGCTCATTGCACCGGTGGACGGATAATAGCGGGGCCATCCACCCCACGGCCGCTGATGCTTCACGGTACGTTACGTAGATGTGCTTTCATGCCGGGGGAGAACAGAGGAAAGAGCGACGCGGATGACGTGCGATGACTCCAAGCGACGCGAGGTTCAGGCGCACGAACAGGAAATCTACACGGTAACCAGTCAGAGGTTTGGACACACGTTGTCCTCTTTGAATGAGAAAGTGTGTACAAACTCTCGACTGGCACTTTGCTCGTCTTAAATGGCGCGCTGAATAATAACGGTGGTGTAACCATCTATCGATCTAAAAAGGTGACTTCCGTCCGAATGGTCACGTGACCGCCCGGTTTGAAACTCCATGCCAGAAAAGGGACTGAGGGCTGAATGACGAGAGACACCGGCGGACGTCTCTTGGCGGCGCCGTGCGGCCGCTCATGGCCGGGCTCGACGACGGTCATACTTTGTGTGTGTTTACATCCCAACACATGCGTGCGACCTTTGAAGCGAGGCACAGTGAATCGAGTGCTTTCAGTGCAGCGCGGCGGAACGGTGGCGTTTATAGCCGGAGCCAAAGTGGTGAAACTAATCCCATTACCGCGGTCTGCACATTCCACGCAGTCGAGGAAAGAACAAACAAAAGAGGACCGGTTTCCTTTAGAAAAGTCTTTCCTCCGCCTCGTAACACCAATCCCAATGAGAAAAGAAGACAGACGGCGCGAAGACACGCCTTACGCAAACACGCTTCATCCCATGTCACCATAGTGAGCTCAGTGTTGAAGAAACTGAACAAAAGCAAAAGCCTCGGCGTTTAACTGTAAAGACGGATCGCTTTAGCAGCTTAGTGTTTTCTCCCCTTTGCGGCCCCTCGAGAGGAACAATGCGGTGCACAAGGTTCACACGTAGACACACGATCACGCTTAATGAGGAATTACTTTTGAGGCGGCGCCACCGCCGTCCCCAGGAAGCAGAGGTGTAAGACACAAACACAAATTATGAATCATTCAAACATTGAAAAAAAGCTACACCTTGTGCATGCAGGGACTAGAGGGGGAGGAGACCGTTGAGGCCCCTGGTCGTGACCTGCAGACGAGACTCCATCCGATCGCCCAAAAACACGGGTATGAAAAATGATAATACATTCATGTCATAGAAGGTAACTGATATTACATCATTTCCAAGCTAAAATGTAAGTGATTTACTGACCAAAACCCTTATTGCACCGTAAAATAAGCACCACCGTGTATTATTGTTCCGTGCCTTACTGTAGTTATAGTTCATGCTATTCTGTTTAACTCAGAGCGCCATCGCCACCTAGTGGTACAACTTGATAACTTGTGACATAAATCAGTTGCATAGATTAAGGGACCACAGTAATTGACAGAATGATCAATTTAGCTTTTTCCTGTTTAAAAAGAGCTGTACCATGAAGCAGGTTGAGTATATGGTGCAGATAAACACACTCGGTATAAATAGCACTTAACTATGGAGCAGGCAGCGAGCACAGATGGCTGCTCCGCAGTATTGACAAGGCCTCATCCATATCTATATGTCCACAAACAGCGCCCGCCATTACCGCTGCTTCATATTCAAATACCGGAGGCACAAACACATCAGACTTCATGTTTATGAACGCGCGGGGTCAGATGGTAGCACATCTTAGCTTTGTCTGGTGGGCTCGCTGAGTACGTATTAGTCAAGGAAATGCAGGATGGAAATGCATCTAGCGAGGTCTGGACCTCTTCGTCTGTGAGCGCTTTAATGGACAGAGAGTGCTCCCATGATTGGCCCGCGCGCCGCTGTGGTTAGTGAGCGGACTTGTCCTCCTGATCCCCTCGATGCCGTGCATGACGGCTGGACAAAAAGAAAACGCTCATTATTCCTCCGCCCCGGCTCTTAATCAGGTTTTTGCAGAATAGCTGCTCCTCGTGGAGCGGCGAGGGACACGAACATGAGCACACGCATTTAAGGGCCAACGGTATAGATTCGGCAGGGTAAACAGCTTCGATTGAGCACCAGCAACACAAGCAGACGCCAAGCAACCGGCATTTACACAACGCCGCGGCCTGAACGCCGCTCCAGTTCGGTGTTGTCCAGGTGGAGCTGTTCATCAGCTAAAGCTCTGATAAGAAAGAGAAAACACACACACACGCGCGCACACTTTGTGTGGCTTCATGTGTTCGGACGACTTGCTCAAATGGAAACGGTTACACGTTACGTTGTCGCCCGTTTACACACAAAGAGCGATAAGGCACATTTTTAGCTGCAACAGGTTTCCCGCCGAGTACTCTCCAGCCTTTTATTCCCTAACCCATCAACTTTTTCCCCATGCTAGCGATTAAAACACGAGCAGGAGCCGGCATTAAGTAAGACCACTGAATGTCTGACAAATCAGAGCATGCCAATCCTGGACGCGAGAAAGAAAACACACTGAAAGGTCACATCGCCGGCATCGACCTGCTCTCCCTCCACCCCCGGGTGTACAGTTTCAGTCCCAGAAGGCGAACATACCCTTTCCTGCCACGAGGTTTGATGTCGATGGGCTTGTTTGTAGCGAAGGGTGAGCCGTTGGAGCAGGCGTGGCGGTAGCGGGCAATCCTCTCCAAGGACAGATAGTCGGAGTTCACAGGCAAACTCATTTTAAACAGGCGCTTAACCACTAACACACGCACACGCGCGCGCGCACACACACACACGTAAACCAACACAACACACACCTACATCAAGACCGACAGAAGAAAAAAAAAAAGGTGACAAGCCTGATGAAGCGAGGAAGGAGGAAGGGGCGTGTGAGTGTAGGAGAGAGGGCTCAGCACGGGTGTGACATGACCAGGGAAAAGAGATGGAGAGAGAGAGAGATGGAGGGTGGGTGAGAGAAAAAAGGAGAGAGAAAGAGAGGCAGGAGAGGGAGGAGCAAAGTGCAGGGGTAGAGCAAACTAATTTATCTGTTGTCTAAGATAAACAACAGCCGTCTGCAATCACGGCCACGGGAGTCAGATGTTTTCAGTGGTATTGTAGATGCAGTCCGCTGCAGGTAAAAAGATCCACGATGGATGAGAGGAGTAAGATCATTGGTGTGCAGTACAAATTATCTGTCTGTGAGGCCAGATTGTACCAACTCCATTAACACAATATCATGTGTTTCTGGAATTATTATATCTGGCGAGTCTCTTTCCTGCCTGACGAGTGCAAGAGTTGTTCCAGTCCCATGAATTTTCAAGATTTCATCTTGAGTCATTATTCTGATTTGGGGGGGATGCCCAAAGTTGTTGGTGCGGTGTGCGTTTTGTTGTGTTTAAAGCTACAATAAATAGCTACTGACAAAATTCATATTTGCATTGCAAAAGTTATATTTGCTCAAACTGTCCCTTAAACCTGATAGTTTAGTTGGTAGTACAGGAGAACAACCAGTCAGAGCCGAGGAGCGCCTGATGAAACTGTTAAGCTGGGCAACTCTGACCAAATATAAATCAAAATGATGTTACTGCATTGGCCATTTCCCCCATAAAATGTTCTTTAGTGTCGCGGTTTAGCTGTAAAATAAGTTTGCTCAGAATGCTGCTTGATTTTGGCTCATCTGTTTTTAAGATGCAGGCCTGGTTACAAACTTGAGAAAGTTTATACATCAAACTGCAAATTTGTAGAAAAGTGGACAGAGGGAGACAGAACACCAAGGATAAATATTTACGTATGGAAACCTTTTCAGCTTAAAATACTGATAAAATCAGAACAAACTAAGATTTTGACAAAAAGGTCAAATCTAACTAACCGAAGTGGACCAGCAACCAGGGGCTGTCTCATTCTCAGACATTGGCTCATTTGCACCACTAGAGGGAGGCAGAGCAGCGCAAGAAAGACGCTCGGGCCCAGCAGTGCAAATCGTCTAGAATGAGAAATAAACGTGGAATGAACGGCCTTTACTGCAATTTGAGACAACGGCGAGAACAAGTAGAGATGTATGCATTGTATATATTTTTGGAAATACAGCCGTGTCCGTGGCCTGGATGCCATAATATTAACCGCTGCGAGAGCAACAGTCGACTGAGGATGAATATTTATGACTTTTCAAACAAAGTCACCGCCCGTTGCTCTCGTGTAATATCATTTTCAGACCCTAACCTCCATCATCCAAGAAAGAAAAATCGAAACCAATCCAGCTGATAGATCGCTTCACTATCCTCAGCCGCCATCGGGGGGCGCTCAACAACGAGCATGTGAAAACGCGTGAGAGACGCGCGAGTCTCGGCGGAGTCGCGGCTCGCGCGCGGCTCTGACAGGAGCAGCCAGCGTGTGACAACCGCTCGTGGGCGGACAGGGAGGCTGTCAGAGAACATGGCTTCAACGCGCGCACCGAACTTACTGAACAGCAGTCCTGCGAGCACACGGACACACGCACACACACGCACACACACGCACGCGTCAGATGCAACGCACACGGTTCAAGGCCTCCACTTCTCTCGCGACCGGTGACGGGACCACGTGTCCGCCTTGGCCACACTCCGGCAGCGGCGATCGCGTGACGTTGCCACTGACGTCACCCGGTGACCCTGAGGCTCGGAGCCGCGAAGCCCCACGCGACCTCTGCGATCGGGAATAATGGAGCGCGTGCACGCTCGCAGCGGCACCTTTTCAAATTGTGATCGGGTGTTTGTGGTGCAGTTGCAGGTTCTTATTTTCAGTGACTTGTATTGCAAATAGTTCAATAACACACTCATTTTAACATGCTACTGTCTGACAGTTCACCATTGCTTCTTGTGCGTTTTCTGTTTATAAGTCATTGTGTTTGTTGTTATGCATCAATCTCCGAGCCAAATCCCTCTAATCTTTGACATACTTTGGATAGTGAGAAAAGGCTACACGATGACTGACTGCAGTGGACCACATCCTTGAACCTACAGCACTGAACACAAACATCACAATGGACAGTGAGGAACCAAGACATACAGTTGGCCTCTCGCTTGTAAAGCTTTGTCCGCGGACAAACAGAGTTTGGGGAGGGAAGGGATTTGCTTTCCAGCCCGTCTTTCAGGTTCAACAACCGGTTTGTCTCTCAAGGAAGCGGCTCGCTGTAAGCAAATGGAATTGTGTGAGACGGCAGCGGGCAGCGTGCTGCCGCAACCAACAGGGGCTTATGGACACGGCCGCAGCTTAGTGCCATGGCAACGGTTACTCAACTTCCTTTGCAGGGGAAAGATTGGATATTTGTTTTCAAGCATGTAAATTAAGCCACGGTAGCGTGACAACAACAGAGAGCCGCGTGGCACCGTGTTTGTGTAAATGAGACGGCTCTCGGCGAGCCAGCGGTTTGTTCTGTATGTCGAGGAGCGATTCCTCCGGCTCGGCCAGACACGCGCCTCCCGCCTGCCTTCACATTCCCCCTGCGACATTTCATGTTTATAATGTAGTTGCCATGGTGACCTGGCAGCACTTTATAGGGACAGGTAGGTCCTCGCAGCCAATCAGCCTTCAGTTGCCAAGGGCACAGCGGCGCATCGGGCAAAGAGAAATACGAGAATGACAGCAGGCGCCTCGAGGGGTCAAGTGCGGAAAAGACGGCGCGAAGCCATTCAATCAGCGCTGATTGTTTATATGAGGTCTAAAGATGCACATCTTAATGCGCCCTCAACCCAAACAGGCCCATCACGGGACGCCACCGTGGTTCATGCCAAGTAATTAACCATTCACAGCAGCCAGGCATGCCTGAGCTCTATTTATACATCCAGCTGACTCAAAGGCCGGGGAGAGGATTAAAGCTGGCTAAACTATTGTTTGTCTCACAGACTCACCAGAGCACAAAAGGAAAAGAGCCCCAAGCCACAAATGATTAAAAAGAAAAAGAAGTGGTGACCTCAGAGGAATAAGACCAACTTCTTGTGTTGCGAGTGTGTGTGTGTGTGTGTGCATCTGGTTGTGCACACTGACCACATGAACGTGTCGTGACGTGTTAAAGCTGAAGTGATGCTGGACAGTTTGAATGTGAGAATCATGCAGCGAGACCGGCACTAAGAAATCTGGCTGTGGGAAAAAGAAACACTTGTGTCAGTGCAGCTCTCTGAGTCACATGCAGAAACTTGACAAATCGACCAATGTGCAAACTAACCCACGTTTTTGTTCTTTCTTTGACTAATGTATTGACTGTTGCTACAAATGCTCGTCACAATTCTCCAACATATTTTGTCTAAACTGTGGGCTAAAGTGTTCATGCCACTTAAATATAAAGCCAAAAGAAGCAGCACATCATTGTAGAATAATTGGTTATTGTTTTAGTATTATTATTGCCATTTAACAAGCTCCAACCAGAAAATGTTTAAGGCAAAAACTCCAAATACTCCTGTTCATTCTCAATAAAAGTAGAAAAGGTTTTAACAAGCCAAATGAATAAATTAAACCAGTTAGAAAGAAAATACACCCACAATGACACGTAATCCTTCTTGGTTCAAACACATGCAAAACGTGACTGTAAAGGAAAGCAAAACAAACCCTCGCATGAAATGTGGGGTATCCCCTTTATGACTGTGTATACCTGCAGTAATTATACCGTGATGTGCTGCTGCTGCACATCTCACATGGACACACGCAGTTGTGGCCCGAGTGGAGCGCGAGCACATTGTGAAGCTAATAGGTTTAACGTGACGGCAGTCGCAGTGAGTAATCGAGTAATCTCTAATTAAAAACCTGGTGACATTACCACACTGGTGAGATTGTGCGAGAGATGAGGCCCCATGCCGACGGAGAAGTTTCTAGAGTGTGTGTCCAAGTCTTCATATTATATGTGTGTGTGTGGGTGAGGGGGGGGGGGGGGGGGGGGGTCAGGGATGCCCTGCCAGCGAGCGCCACGGGTTTCCTCTCCACACTCCAGGTAATCCAGGTTAAGATGTTCCTCAAAACATGCATGTCATAGGGGCTTATCTGTATTATAGTGTCATCAGGTGCAGTTTAATAAGTACGTCTCCCCTTTCACACAAACAAGGTTGAACTTGTTTAAAGCAAGATTGATATGAACCAGTGCGTTGACATCCGCGGGCTGGAACGGAACTGAGAACTACAGTTTAAATCATTCTATCTTTAAAACGTATAAATAACACACCTGGGACTCCTCCTTGTCTCACAAAAGCTTTGATGTGTTTTACGGCGTATGAGTAGTACAAAGTAGAAGCATGTCTTACATTTACCTTCTGTGTAGTTTGGAAATAGTGAAATATGCATATAAAAATAAAACCCTATGTTGCTCTAACGTCAAGCAGATAGGTTAGCATCAAATATGCAAATATATGTATGAAATATGCACATAAAC
Source organism: Gasterosteus aculeatus (assembly GCF_964276395.1). NCBI lineage: Eukaryota > Metazoa > Chordata > Actinopteri > Perciformes > Gasterosteidae > Gasterosteus > Gasterosteus aculeatus. The sequence continues at coordinate 8,089,447 of NC_135701.1, read as the reverse complement.
ACCTATGCTGCTATGACGTCAAGCAGATAGGTTAGCATCAAATATGCAAAAATATGTATGTAAATAGCAGTGAGGTGGAATTGTGCAGAGGGGCATTTCAGAGCATTTTCCTTGTCCAGCGCATCGAGGACTTCATTTAAGTGCAATAAATCGAACAGTGAATTGTGGCAAGCTCTGAATAAACAGTCAACAGCATGAATTCTTCTTGCAGGTGTCCAAGTTACCGACTGGTGGTGGTCTGCTGATGCAGAGGGACCCTTGTGTGGATTTCGTCGGCACGTTAATGGAAGACGCTGTTGACTTTTACCTTACTTTGGTGCTCTGCAGATCGTCCTGCCAAGTCCCCAAATCTCAATCCAATAAAAGCCCATTTGGGAGGCCATGAAACAGGCCCCTCGGACCATTTATGTGCTGCTGGGCAGAACTAAATCCACATGCAGCAGACAGGCAAAAAGGGGGGGAGGGTGGGCACTGGCTGCGTGAAGCCGCTGGCGGACAGTGGAAATGAAGTGTAGATAGTTGTAGTTTGTTCCTGTCCTGCTGTGTTATTCTGCACCCTGCGACGTGAGAGTCTGTCGGATGGATGAGTGTAACAGTTTTTGCAAGTGGGAGTGTGTTTCCTCTAAAGGAAGTGCTGTACGATTCATAACACACCAATGCTGATAGAAAAGAAATACAGAGCAAGGTGACAACAACTTGACAAGTCCCTCCCCTGCCTGAACACGCACACGTTACCTAGCAAGCATTAGCTGGAATTATATTATATAAGTCTGTAATATTTCTATATCCAGTCAGGCTTGTGTGTGCGTATGTGTGAGGGGACTCCCAGTCCCAGCATAAACCTCTGTAAGCTGTTTGTATGCTTCCCTCATATACGTCACCATGGCAATCCTAATCCTCATCACCATCATCATCACCATCATCATCACGAGCAATCCCCTCCTGAGATGAAAATGCTTTCCTGCTAATCAGAGCCACTTCTCCTGACAACTGCGGGGGCCGGCGTCCGCGACGCGGACCACGAGGGACCGAAAGAACAACAGCAGAACCTGAGAACCAGTCCCACTTCCCTGGCTAATTCAAAAACGCCTTCGGGAGTCACAATCGAAAAAAAGAAAGAAAAGGGGGTCATTCGTTATGCTGTGGCCCACAAAGAGGCAGCCGAGAAATCAAAGCCAGATGCTTCCACCCCACTCCCCCCCCCCCCCGCTACCTCCAAACACACACAGTCATGAGAGCGAGTGACGCAAAGAAATCCTTGAATCTTAGTGCATCTTGTGGAAAATCCCAGGCTCGGTCCCCCACACTGTTTTCCTTGAAACTCTATCCTTCATATCTTTCGGTTTCATTAGAGCGGCTTGTTTTTTAGCGGCGGTCGGAGTGTACAGCGGGCCCTCCCTCAGAGAGCGGCTTTGTTCCTGCAGGAAAGGGGCCGGGGCGTGATAACATCTGTTGGCTCGCCGCAGGTTTTGTTGGGTCAAATCGTGACGTGCGCGCTTTAAACGGCGCGACTCCAAAAGCCACAGACTGAGTAATGAGCGACGGCAGAGCCGGTCGCGAGGTTCCCTCTTTGCTCTGCTTACTGTCGCCAAGCCGGAGACCCCATCTGAACGTCAGGAAAATGAGCAAGAACATGGGGTAGTTTTCAACGTCCGGTGAGGGTGCAAACGACATGTATGCTCCTCATGGATTCATCTGTCAATTATTTTGATTAATGTTGTATTAAATAGGGGAAAATGTCGATCGTTGAAGGAATTGAGTACAAGGCGACATGTTCAGATTGCTCATACAAGCAGCTTTCCCTCCGCCTCCAATACGTCCGGCCGCCACGCCGCGCTCTCATTGATCTGCCCATCTTCTTGCCTCCGTCCCGGAGATGAACACATGATTGAATGGCCTCTCTTACGGCGGCCATGTGCACTGGGAAGACAATCAGAATGAAATGGAGATTTGAAATGAATGCGATGTCAGAGCTGCGTCCGCCTTCAGGTTGTTGTTTTTTAGGATTGTTGCGCTTGTATGCGTTTTCTGTGTACTCCAGTTATGTAACTGGGATATAGCTGCTGCTGGTGAAGCCAGTGGATGACTGTATATTGCACATTGTTCTTCTATTATTGCTCTCTATTCATTCATTTACAGTCACAAAAAAATGAAATACGTCTAATGTTATATAGCTGACAGTGGAAGGCACCAATTCGATTGCACTAAATGAACACAACAATTGATTGCCAAGTATTATTATTATCTATATTATTGTAAAAATGTTGAAAACAACCAATCACCAACTCAATAGACACCAAGATTGAGTCATTTCATTTGTCTGGATAAGGAAAGAAAAAAGAAAATCTAAAAAATCATTTGAATGATGACTAATAATAATATGACTAAATTCTTTTAGCCACAAAGATATTGTTCATTCTGTGCTGCATCACGGTGCATTTTTGTATGTGCCCGTATGTGTGTGCGTGCTGGAAAATGCATGAAGTGTTCCTGCGTAACAAATAGCAAAAGAGTGGAAGAAAAGGGGATGAACTGCAAATAAGTGGCAGAATAACCCAAGGAGAAATGCGAGAGCAGCCAACGTGTGACGGAGGTATCGGGTGGTGGAGAGCGCAGCACTGCCAGACAAACACAAACTAACGGCAAGACGTCATGCAAAGTAAGTGCGAAGTAGTAAACTGATCATTTAGCCATTCGAAAGAAGAAGGGGCTGATTGAAAAAATCCTCCCAGAAGACGGGACGTTGAAACAGTTCAGAGCCTCGACTGTGCAGATTAAAGAGAGAACCTGAGACGCATCAGTAAGAACACGTCGGCCGTGCTTCAAGTAACTCCGTAATCAACGACAGCTGCCTCATGGCAGAGCTGGAGTAAAGACACATTCCAGTTACCTCTCACCATCACAGCTCTTACTCACACATCACGGACTGTAACATTAACTGAAACGGTGTGTGTGTGGGGGTTGTGGGACTCAATGTTCGGCGTGAGAGTAGATTTCCAGAGGAGACAGCTGTGTCAGTGACCGCGTGGCTGAGAGCACGGCCTGCGTTTCAGCCAAAGGGCAAACCGATTTATCAAAATACTATCTTTTAGTTATTAATTAGAAAAGAATGATTTCATTGCTGTTTTTTTGGAAGCTGCCCTATTGAAAAGGATTTTGTGTAATGCCGCATGTATGCGGTTGAACTCCACAGACTGCTTGCAATCTATCAAAAGGTTGAGGAAGCTAAAATTAAACCTATTTCTGAGAAGAGTAGACGGAGACCAAAACAAACCCAAAAGAAAAGTGAATATTGAACTACAATTTATTGCCACGTGGCGTGGAACACACAACCCCAGATTAATGCTAACGTCCTCCGGATGTCTAACAAGGTAATTATCTGCCAACATGCTCGCAATATCAGCTCGTTTTGTGGTAATAACTCAATTATGTGTTTACTGCTTGATCAGTGGCCCCAGACTGGCTAAAACAAATGAATGGGATGCTGCTTAAATCAATACAACTCTTTGTATCTACGAGAATTGTACTATTATTGTCAAATAACTTGCTACAATATATAGAATATCACTTGTTACAACAACGTTGCTCAGCCAGACGATCAGCCAAAATAAGTAGAATGATAAAAATACAATGATTTTAAAGACAAGCTAGTGGTGGGAGATAAAAAGTGTGAAGAGGAGAGTAGTGTCAGGAGCACCCTTAATGCGGCTGAGTACTTCAGCACAAGCCTGCATGTGAGAAGTGGCTCTGCACACACACACACACGCACACACACACACACGCACACACAACTGGTGGTCCTGCGTGATGATTTTGTCTCCTCAAAACCGACAGCGGGAGTCTGCTTTGTCCCATTATATAACTTGAGGTGATAAAAAGTGATCTAAAGTCCTTTTAGGATCAATAACCATGTGCAGTGGGAGAATACCTGTAAGGAAATTAAATAACAACGCATTGTGTCTCGTCATCTTTCAAAATCGGGAGTGAGAAATGATGTAATTTAATACCTAAATTAAACCATTCATTATCCAGCTGTTATACACACCCTCCAAAACCTACGAGTGGGAGGCAATGCATCAATTTCTTTTAAATTAAAAAAAGATATAGCCTCGTCCCTCTTTTCCCCCTTTGTGTCCGGGGCGCTGGACTCCCTTCATTGAATTACTACACACACACACACACACACACAGACGGTCTCTTTCTGGTTGGCGTTTAAAGCCGTTGGTTCTGGGTTTATCGGTTAAGATGCTGAAGGCGACACCCTGCACATTCACACACGGGGGATCCAAACAGCCAACGATGACATCACTTATGAGTCACTGCTTTAGAGCTTGCGTATGCGGCCTGGAATGGATGTGTTCAATAAAAGATGCTGACCGTAACAGTGACTCCAGAATGCGGCATGGCTTAGGGGGAGGGAGAGAGAGTGCATTCGACCCTATTAGTCCTCCGGCGAGAGATGCACGTAAATAAATAAATAGACCACAACAAATACATCTGCTTTTTAAGAAATGAATCAGATTTGCGTTTATCAGACTCAGCGCCCGGATCTGTATCTGTGCAATCATGAGACGTTCTATTCACTGAGCATCTATTCTCTCAATGCAACTCTGACTGTGCAACACGGGTCTTGCACAGAAAAGAAGGGCAGCGCTCCATTATCAGGGTACAATGAATAATACAGATCCTCCTGGAAGCTGCAGGCGCGCACACACTACGAGGATGCATAGAGGGGGGAAAAGAAGAAATCCCTGCCTGGGGTTTTAAATGGAGTCTGACAGGCCTGTCTACCATTCTCAGACACTAATGCCCAGCTCTGACAACCATGACAGCCCTGAACTGTCGCTGCCACGCTGTCACAAGGTCTACTACATGCATCCAATTTTGCGACACAATGTAATCTGGCAGACTGTGAACTACATTTCTCTCAAATTTATAATAGTCCTTCTTTCACACGTTTGATTGTGCGTTTACTACCATTCGCTTATGGAAATTTCAACCCTAGCGACAGGAGAGTGAATGCAGCGTGGGGAAGACGTACGTATTTATTGATTGAAACAGCAATCAATGCCTCGTCTGAACTTTCCACTATATGTTCACCTGCACCTGCAACTGAGTGTGTGTCCGTAGAGCTTGACTGTGTGTGAAAACCCTGCCAGTGTTTGTGTGTGTGGAGGAAATATAGGAACAAGGGTATTTAGCCCGTCTTTATGTTGGCAATATGTTCATTGATTACCTTCATTTGTCATTGTATCCTGATTGAAAGGCCAGTCACAGTACGAGAGGAAGTCAGCGTAAAAACCTATTAAATTGAACTTTCGGCGCACATTTCATCGCCAATATGAGCAGCTGCATCAGTTGATGACAACAACTTGTGCCACGTGTTGTGGATCGCTTCCGACCTATAGTGCTCGTCTGTCCACATCCTCACGCGCATCATCCGCTGGTGTAAAAGGAAAGAAACAACGGAGGAAAGGCTGGAATACGGCGTGCATTTCTGCGCCTGGCTGTGAAACGAAGCCCAGAGAATAAACAGAGACGGTTCACAACGGAAAAGAACACAAGAAATGTTGTTATGTCTGCGCGGTTGAGTGGAGCCAGTGTGTGCAAGTGTACTGACACACCAGGGAAGAATAATGCCAAATAAAAACTGTTTGAAATGATGTTGACAGACAGCAATGAAACAACCTAGTGCTAATAAAAAAAGGATGGCAAAGCTTCTCTACAGACGGTACAGGGTCTCCATTGCAGAGACGGTTTAACAGAGTTTTAACTGCACAAACAGATCAAACTGCCGGAAAAAGTTTTGAGCACTGTTCATATCCCAACAGTCCACTAAGATGACATCACCGTCCCTCCCAGTTCATAAAGTAGCAGTGAGACAATTGTCCACGTGAGATACCCGGCCTTAAAATGACTAATCAAAACAAGGCCGCAACGATACGTCAGCTTTTCTAGCTCTTCAAAAAACTCGTCTACCATCTCAACATTGTGTAATTGCCGTTTCTGACAAGCCGTCGACCTGATCGACCTCGGAATTTAGTGTGGGAGAAAATGACAGGAAACTGCCTATTTAACAATAAATTCCCCTGAAGGCGGGCGGGCGAGCTCAGTTGGGACAAAAACCACAAGAGGCCGGGTTAGGACAGCCTGTAGCCATAGCACAAAAATAACACACTCGCCCACAAACAAACACACACTCCTGGAAAATAGGAAAGCAACACACACACACACAAAGTTACAACTTCACACGTATCGTTGAACCGTCCCCACTTGCACTAACTCACCATATCCAGGAGTGCCTTCTGTAGGGGTAATGGCTGATGGGCATCATGATCCTGTCAGTGGGGACACCTGGGCATTTACCAGGCTTCATACCTGGTGACCTGTTCACCTTCGCCCCCTTTTGGCTATCTGGTTGTCTGTATCTACAGACACGTGCCCCACAGTGTCCACAGGCCGCAGCACACTGCGGAGCGTCCCATGCTGCGGCCCACCGCTGTGACGCCCCCCTGCGCGCGCGGGGCCGCGCTCCTCGCGACGAGCCCTCGACGACCTGCGACCTCCGACCTCACTGCTTTTGTCTTAGTGCGTCGGCTTTTATCCAACAAGGCAACATTCAAAAAAAAAAAAAAAGTTAAACTACATGGCGGCGTGAAATCCACTGAGTTCTTAAAAAGAGAAATGAAAAAGTGAAAGAAAATCCAATAAAAGTAACCATTAAAAAAGAGACGAGGAAACAAAGTGGGCGCAGCTCAGAGCGGCTGAGTCCGTCCTCGGGAGCGCGCAGGCGGCCGCCCGGCACCTCCAGCTCTGCTCTCCGCCCGCGCCTCTCTCGCTCTTTTTCCGTGGGATTCTTCCGGCGAAGCTTCGGAAATTACAGTCCCACATCCACATGGCGGACCGGTTCAGGGACTCATTCCTCCGGAGAACGCGTCTCTCCCTGACAGCCGGCGGCGGGGCTGAAGGGGCTGAAGGGGGCAGCGCGAGTCACACCGGCGGGACAGAGCATGTCGCACGCGCTCACACGCGGCTCTCATCCCCTTCGGCTTTGCCCCCTTTTGTCTCTCGCACTTTGCGTCTCGCGCTCTGTTCTGCCCTTTTTCACAACCACCCAAGAAGGGAAGAGGGAGGACATGTGGAGAGAGAGAGAGAGAGAGAGACAGAGAGAGTAAAAAAAGAAAAAGAAGACAGCGAAGTGTCTCTCCTCTTCTCTGTGTCTCCCTCCCTCCCCCTCAGTAAGTGGGATGTCCTGACCCCGCGTGAGAGGTGTGCTCTGGCTCCTTCAGTATCCAGTCTGCTAAACCTATTGATCCTCTTACCAAATGCGGCTTCCACTTCATTGGGGGGGGGGGGGGTCAAGTCTGCACATGTCCAATTTGCATGCACGCAAGAGCGCACATATTCACAGAAGTAATTCCCCTCATTTCCTCCCCTTAATTCAGTCTTCCGCTCTGCCGTTGTTTTCTATAGTAATGTGCCGCTGCCCCTATAATGGCCGTCGTTATAACAACGAGCCCTGTTGTTGCGCTGTCAGTTTTGTTTTGTTTTGTTTTTGCTACCCTAAGCAAACCCTGTGCGTCCGTCTGCGTGCAGGCCAGCGAGCCACACACATGCAGTGTTACTTTTCTCTGCACTAGGGTGTGTGTGTGTGTGTGTGACCTACAGTTTGCGTTGTGTAGCGCTCGCTGTGAAAGCATGCAGGGAGCCTATCCAGGCAAGTTTCTTTCAAAAAACCCGTTCTACAGGACATATGGCTCGGCCTTGTTGTTGGTGTTTGCCTTCCTCGGCTCTTACGCCGGCATTCTCGGGCTCCATGTTTTAGCCTTTTAGGTCTGTTAGGAAGACAACAAGGTGAATCGAAGCCAACCCCCATGTCATCACATTCAATGTTATTGCGAGTGCGTGTCCGGTCAAACAACAGTCTGTATTTGCATGCACGTGTGTGAAGGGATTGGCACATTTGTGTGCGTGTGTGATGTTGGCGAGGAAGTTATGAGTCGAGGCAGAGGTTAGCACACTGTGTGTGTCTTGCATTAAGGACCATAGCTGTGGCTAAGCTCCAGTTGCTGTGGTCTGAAAAACAGGATCCAGCACTGCTTCTTACACACATCCTGCCCAACACGCACGTCAGCAGCCTCTCAACTCCTGCCAAAAGTCAAACCACCGCACAGCCTCTCTAAGCCTGCACCTTCAACCTCAACAGCCAATCTGGAGAAGGGCGGGGTGGGGCTGCATGTTGAGGAATCTGCTTGCAGGGAAATCCAGACCCAAACGCCGTTCTCTGGTGCTCGATTGGATGGCTGGGCAACAAATAGCCGCTCGAGAGCACTGAAGCACCTGCTTCACATTATGTACGCATACAGAAAAATATCCACTCTCCATCTGTCTCGCAGAATTATTCTTAAAACCATTGCAGACAATTTGCGTCCTAATGGAAACCGGGGGCCAGCACTCTGCCGGTAGAACATACACTGTACACTATACCCCCTGTGCGAATGCGCGAGCATATACTGTGTGGCGTTACATAATCTCGGTCCCCGCTCCGGGGCCTGTTGGCCCCCTGCTCCACTCACAGCGATGAGCTGTCACGACTCATCCTGAAGAATGCAAGAGAGAGGCGAAAAAATAGAGAGCGCGAAGGCAGAATTAAATAAATACACAGAGCAGGAGCGGGGGAGACAGCGAAAGGCAAAAACACAGCTCGAGAGACAAAAGTGTGTGGGGGAGTGGGGGGGAGGGGGGTTTGCTGGCATATTCTAGCATATTTGAAACAAGGAGGACGGCGGTACGGCTTATCTCATCAATTTTCTAGACAGAGGTGAAAGTGCGGCGGCGACAGAACAGAAGGTGAGATTGATGACGGGTAAATTAAATATGAAATGCAGCCATGCTGCAGAGACGTGGAAACAACGATGTGCGGCTGACACGTCCCAACACAATGACGTATCATTGCCATAAACAGTGTCGTTGAACACGCGTGTCCCCCTCGTCAGCAGAACGATACATCTTTCTGCATAAAAAAGATCATATTTGAATCAGCAGGCCTTTTGCACCACACTAGCTGTCGTGCATCGCTCTCGGGAACCGGGCATCAGGGGGGGGGTGGGGTGGGGGGGAGGCCGGATTACACAGCGGAACAAGTACATATCGATTTCACGTGTACTGACATTTAGCAAAGTACTTTTCTCATTGAGTTGCAGATCGATGTCCAAAGAACACCGGCTGGTGCGACTGCATGGGCCGACTGCTTTAGCTCCAAGTGTTCAGCAAAAGAGAGCAGACATGATGCAACTCTGCAGGTGGTGAAACCCGAAGGTGAGCTTAGGAAAACTCCAATCAACATGTGAACTGCATTTCCCATATACACTTGAGCACGTAAAGGAATTGACACGTAGCCAAACGGCAGTTCAATGCCACAGTCAGCGCTGAACGAACGAAAACGAAGATTAAACCACACGAGGGCTGCTAAAAAAAAAAAAAACCTTCTGTTAATGTAAAAATCCCACATACTTTACATTCAAATAGGAAAGCCAGCGTCTCTGACGGAGTGAACGGGGCTGGAATGCACGCGTGGGTCCCCTGAGGGAGGCCAGCTGCCCATCACTCGGTGTGTCGCTGTGGAGATGCCGAAGGCTCGGTCCTCCTCCTTGCCATTCAGACGTGGTTATGCGGTGGCATTTGAGCAAAGGTTAACTCATTCCATCTTCAAATCAAATATTTGTAATTAGATTGCCACATTTAATCGCTACACAGAGACTTCAAGGGCCATTTGTAGAATGCGAAGAATGTTTAAGTGGACCAAAAATTGCTCGGTTGTGGAGTGGGCAATGTTTTTTCACTCTTTGATTTGAAGGCGGTTCAAAAGACCAAAAGGAAAGGACTTAAATCATCAGAAAGGACTTAAGGATTTCAACAAGGCAGCTGCTTCAAACACACACGCATAGAAAAAATATAGAATAGATTCACACAAAACAAAACATATAGAAACAGAGTTCACAGGGACAATGAACTCTCAACTGAAAAATAAAACGGAGGCATGTGGGTTTTTTGTCAGAAACGACTGTACAAGGGCAGCTTTATACTTTTGTTTTAAATGTATGCAAATACACCGGCACATGCCCACGAATTGGTGAGATAACTTCCGCAGTGGTAAAATTGCTACAAGAAAATCAAGTATTTAAAGCATTCAGAAGCTTAACGTAGGAATATCAATAGGCGTTAGATATTCTAAACTGGGCTCGATAGTCCAGTTTGTTTCTGACATCTAATAATCCAATCATAATTCGTCAAAAACACAATGATGTAAATCTGACAATATGCTATAAATGCATTTTTTTTATGTTCTTCAAAACATAAAACATATTGACTTAACTGAATGTCAGCGGATGATGATCAGGCAGTAAAACATTATTTCACATTGACATGGGTAACGTTTGTGTGTGTGCCGAACTGCCAGAGAATCGATCAGTGGTACATTGCATCACTCACGCTGTCATTTGTTACAGGAAACCTGCCAATGCGCAACATACTAACAAGGTAAAGAGGCGTCCCTTTATACTTCATTACTGCAACCTATCAGGTGCCTTAGAGGCGAGATTTATACTTCAGAATAGTCACACAACATAAAACTAGACGTTGTGTATACGTGTAGTTTAATTCATGTGTAATTATGTCCTTGTTATATATCACAACAACATACTTTCAGTGTAAAAGCTGAACCCCTGATCGGGAGAAAAAAAACAACCTGCCAGCTAAAATATATAGGGATTCATAGCCGGCTGTGGTATTTGCCTGTTGACGTCACAGTGGCGTGTCCACACAAGAGAATAAAGAGCAGAGAAGCCACAGAAACTGCCAGTCAAAAAACCTAATTAGTCACACCAATACAAAAACATATTTATATTCAGATTAATTATCAGTCTAATTAGCTACTTATTGTAGCCAACGCATTGGTAATTTGTCTTACATTAAATGCCACCTCTCTATTTATTTCTAACCACATGATGCTGGTTGGCTTTTCCAATGCACCTGCTCTCAGTAAAGCACTAATTATATGTTAATTAATTAGTCGCAGGATGTTTTTCAGGTTTAGGTATTTTTAACGTGACATCACAAACCCCATTCTGTATGTGTGTTCAAGTGATAAAGATTAAGCTGCCACATTTCTCTGATTTCCAGACAGGCCTCGGCGTTGCATACTGGTAAACTCTAATGGAACAGAACCCGCTTTAATGGTATCGATTGAACCTGTGCATTTTGTCTTATGACAAGTAATAAAGACTTCTGTGAATTGGACCATTCAAATGAAAAAAAGGTCTCACAGGCAAATAATGTCCAGGCACCAAGGGTTGAATCCTCATTAGCAAGAAGCGGAAAAACTGGAATTGGAAAGCTGCCGTGGTGGCCAGTAGTTTCCTAATATCAAACCTTCCAAAATATAATAAAATGCAAATTAACCAATATTTGAATGCCATGTGTTAAACAAATAAAAATAAAACCTTCTTCTCAGACTGTGTAGATCTATAGTTTTACCACCTTAGTGTCTGTATCCATCCCATCCAATACTTTCTGCACCATTACCAGCCATGGTGTCAGCGCTGTTGCTCAACCCCTCCAAAAATAGACTTTTCCTGCATTGCACCAACGTTGTGTCACTGTTGCAGCCGAGCTCGGCTGGCTCCCCCCGCACTAGCTGACTGGCCAGAGCCTCGATCACGGCACTGGATGGATTGTGTCTCTATCTGGCCGTGATTAGTGATCCCTCTGGGGGACGACATGACCCAATGATGACCTCCGGTGATACGCTAATTACTGTACCCACAGGGAGGGGGGGTGAGGGGGGCAGGGGGTGAACGGTTGCGATGAATGAATGACGAAGAATCTAGCTTGGATCCCGTTCAATGCAGTTTGTTTTTAGGCCGCGTATCGAGGTTTATTTAGTTTTGGTGCTGATGTAATCACGCGTGTTCGCACTGGCATCTACAACAAGTCTATCAGAGCGGAACAAAAACGAAGCAAATCCCATCCGTCCACTAAAATACGTGATGAAGGAACATCAGCATGTATAACGTTAAACATGATCAGGTTAGTATGTTCAAATGCTAACATATGGTAATTTAAACAAAACACGATACTCAACTGAGGCTTATAGAAAAGTCATTAGCAGATATTTGGTCGGCACTAGATGAAAAGTGAGAAGATATCCAAAGTGATTACAATTCACCCTGAGGGGGACATGAGTACTAAATTATGTACCATCAAAGACGATATTCATTCAAGCTACTGGGATCAAACTAAAAACTCTTTGAATGAACGAGATGTGTTACTGACTACGTGGGGAAAAAATGTGTAGTGGTAAATCATGGAAAGTTTTTCTCTAGCTGCCCTAAATCCATTAAAGGGCATAATTTATGAAGGATTTAGGATTGTGGGGGACTTGTTTGATATTAAACTGTTAAAGTAATGGCGGGCTGTAAAGAGGAGGCTTTCAGGCTGTAAAGTAATTGTATTCTGGAAATGGCTCGGTCTGTGAAATAATGACTTTGGAGGAAAACTCATTTTTGACATATTCATGGTTTATATGCCCTGTGATAAAAAACAACAACAACAAAACTAAACAAAAGAATGTCATCTGATGGATTATGAGGCCTTATAATCTAGATCATAAATATGTGGAAGAGTGGCAGTTTGAATTAATTTAATATTACTCAAGTGACAAGGTAACCAATATGAGGGCAGTTAAAAAGAATTGCAACCACTAGGGTGCACTGTTATTAAGATGTTATAGTTCCGAGTAGTGAATGAATGGTGGATAAATAGGGAAATATAGATGTGTTTCATCTCAATTACATGACTTACAAGGTTTTATGACACCCGCTGCCATTGAAGTTTTCTTTCAGTTCTTCCTCATAAACTTCTATTGCGTGGATTAATAAATACAATACTACATGTACATAATTCACTGACATTGTTAGTGCAATTGATCTGCCAAATGAATGAAATGGGAAACTATGGTGCTGCTGAACTGGAAAAATAAATAATCGCGTTCACTCCCACATTATGGGAAAGTATTTCATGACTGCGTTTTGAAAATCGTCTTTTCAACGTTTAATCCCAAATAAATTGAGATATTAAATGACATTTGTGATCACTTCATTACCTGATTCCGGTTCCGCTTGCAGTGATCACTTCTTTTTTCTAAAGAAAACGCCTACATCTCTCTTAAGGGGATGAAGGAGCAGGGGATGGTACTTTGAAATAATGAATTGTTGAATATTTAAGGTAATGATGAAAGGCTCAAACTATACATCCGAGCCGGAAGGTTAACCAACGGCAGTTTGTGGCAACAAAAGTTACTAATTAACTAAATTAAACATTACTTACAAAACAGACCACCGGGTGAAAGTTTAATTATGGTTGGATTTCCCTTTTCTGTTGATATTCACAATACTGTTTTCCCCCACGATGTATTACTCCCATAATATCGCGGCGATGTTGTGTGGCATTCTGTGTTGGCTCCTGCACTGGATGTGACAAGGAAAGCTGGGCAGCACACTGAGATTGCCTTACCACCCTTGTCTGCCATCATGCCTCCCATGACATTTAAAAGTCAAACTCCCCCCCTCCCTCCCTTCCCCACACACACACTTTGGTCCACCGCTTACCGTCACCAAATGAAACCTGTCAGCCCACTAGAAAGCCCATGCAGGAGGGCGTTGGCTGCAATTCAGAGCGGGCCGAGAAGGAATTCCAAAAGTACCAGAGAAAACAATGCAGGTTTTTTACTTAATATAGTTTACTGTTTAATATACACTCATCTCTGAAAGAATGAGAGACAGAGAGAGAGATAGAAAGTGAGGGTTGACATGAGAAGCGATCTGTGTAACACTTGTTACAAATGTGTGAAATCTGTGTGAGGCTGGTGCAGGTTCAGGTTGGCAAGATTACGACAATTACGGCATCCTCCGCTGAACTGAGAGCAATTCCCTCACACTGAGTTGAAACGAAGGCTGGGACACAATGAAGGAGCTCGCTCTGGATGGAGCTGACACTCTGAGCCTCTTGTTGACAATATGCAAACTACTGTGTGAGTTGTATGCGCTTGCATGTGTGCACGAGCATATCGACTTGCCTCTCTGTGTGCATCTGTTAGATGTTTTTGGCAATTAACTGCAACTTGAAATGTTGATAAGACAAGATCGAAGCCCCTTCTGCTCAAACAGAAACCATCCATCCTATCTGTAGGAAACAGTACCAGAAATTTGACCTGTGGGGAAACTTACACGGTGGGGAAGAGCAATGAGCAAAGAGCCCCCCCCCCTCCCTCGCTGGCAGGTATTCAGCCCCCTGAATAAACTGCCGAGGATTATTCCACCCTCGGATATGTTATATAAAGCTCCCCGATGCTCCGTGCTCTCTAGGAAATTCTTTTATGATGAAGTGGTTTAGGCACTCTCACAACCTGAACATTTTTACCATGAGAGACGGGGTCTTAACTGTACATGAAAACAAAAGAGCGTTCCGGTATTGGGAGGATTTTTGTTACTTTACACTCAAAGACTTTACAGTAATTTTTAGTTTAAAAACATGAAAACTGCTTTTAAATGCAGTCAATACCTTTACACAGACACCAAGAGAAAATAAAGAAGAGGAGTGTTTTCATCGGAATCTGGATTTTTCAGGACAATATGAGGAGTAGACACACTGTCTCATGCAGTGTGGCACTCGCTTGCCTTGGTCCTGACTTGGTCTGGTCTTGGTTGTGACCTGGTCTCAACAGTCTGGTCTTGGTCCTGACTTGGTCTCGACACAGTCTGGTCTTGAGCGTAACTTGGTCTCAACACAGTCAACACATGACCCTACACAGCGTCTCCTACTGTGAAGGGTGTGAAGAAACACTGAGCTTCCTGAAAGATCAATAAGGTATGATCACACTGTTGTCATTAAAGGTAAATGGGTGTGCCATGCTGACACCGGCTTCCTCTGACCCACGGCACAGCCATGTTCTGTCGGTCACCTATTTAAACCGAGCCTGGTCTGGTGCAGGAACATCCAATCAGCCACGGTGTAAAAAGGGAGAATTGATCTTCAGTGAGGCGTCAGTGCTAACCGCCACTGTGCTGCACAATTCTTCAAAAATATTACAGATTTAAATTAATTCTCTGCCCCCGTCCCTCCGCTCCGTCTCTCTTTCTTTATAAGAGAAGTATTAACTCTCTGAAGCATAAACTGAATTATCTGAAAAGTGACTGGTATAAACAGAGTGCTCATAAAAATAAATCTTGTTTTCTTCAACTGTGACTCCAGCTGTGCCACGGGAGGGTATGCCGCAGAGATGAGTGAGTGGGGGTGGATGGAGAGAACACGGCTGTACTTCACGGAAGGAAAGAACTGACGGAAACAGAGGGAGACGAAAATGAAAATGAGAGAACAAACGGAATACTGATTGATTAGTCCCCGAAAGTTGCAACAGTTTGCACATACATATACAAAACCAAAAAAGTGGGATAAGAGGGATGAGGAGAGGAAGAGGGAGGGAGAAAGGCCAATAGTGTGAGAACAGCATGGTTACATAACAGGGAGAGGCAACATGGGAGCTACCAAAGGGGAGCTCCTGGGCTTCTGCAAGTAGCAGAATGACGCATTGCCCTAACACACACGCACACACACACACGCACACACCACTCTCAATGCAGCAAACGGTACGTATTCACATCGATGGGCTCCAAAAAAGAGAAGCCAATCCCACATATTTGTCCTAATCCAGCCAACGGCAGCAGAAGTGAAGATTCCAAACATTGCAATTGTGCCTAACAGCGCATGAGTAGAGATGCAACACGTACGATTCATTTAATCCATAAACGTTTCAAGGGCCATGAGCCACAGAGGCACAGGAGAGGAACAAAAAAATAAAGAAAATAACTCAACTTGAAATGAGGAGGAAGCGTAGATCTGCTTTCTCTTTGGCACAAGGTCCTAAACAGATGGCGTTTCCTTACCAAACCAGAATAGTGGCTTTTAAGGAACTTTTTGAATATTTATATGTTGAAAAATTTGATTAGCATCTAAGAAATAAAATGACACCAAGCTTACCATCAACCTTCTGATTACACTCTCCCGTTAATGTCCACACATTAAAGAAAAAGAGATTTTTAAAAATGAATGTTTTTTTAAAGATTCTGTTTGTGGGGCTCCGTATTTCGCTAACACAAGATGCTGAGGTCTCATTATTATAAGTGTTGCTGAATGTTTCTGCTTTTCATCAGAAAGGCATCAGAACTTAATGTAATGGTACATTTGTATTCCCCACTTAAGAAAAGAGTGCTAAACCGATGCTAATCGCCAAATCTTTTCCAACACTATCAGTCTTTCTGTCTTTTCTCGAGCTCCCATCAAAACGTAAAACATGTCTCTCTGCTCAATCTGCTTCGGTGGCTATTTGTACCGCGAGGCCTGCACGCACACACACACACACACACACACACACACACACACACACACACACGCTGCACAACAACCCTGGGCTGACGCGCGATCGATTGATGAGCTTCGAAAAAAGCAACCTGCATTCCTCCCATCTGGGAAAGTAGAAGCAGGTTGCCGCGGAGCACTTTGCACTAAAACACAGGAAATCAATATCCTGCAAGTTAATGAGATAGACCCCCCCCCTAACCTCAACATCCGATTAGATAAACAGATTAGCAGCCAAACACAACACCACCATTAGGTGAAAGCAGCGCGGGCCCATACTGCTCATGCCAGGCCCATTATGCAGACAGGCAACCTAATAGTCCATCGTAAAAATAAGATGAGGTATTATTATGTAGCCGGTGGTGCTGCAAGTTTTTATTATTATTATATATTTATATATATACACCTTTGTGTCCACACAACACAACACAACTGTTGTGTTGTGTTGTTCTGACGGTGTATTAATATGACTGGGTTGGAGGTTTTAAGGCCGCTGAATAGATTTACTATTTATGCCACCAAAACAACAAAGAAACGGCAAGGGTTACGTTACCTTTCAAGCCATCTCACTTTCAGATTAAATCTCTGCTGTGTTGTTACTTACCTAGAAAGAGAAAAGAGATGGGAGGGTGGGAGAGAAGGTGGGAGAGAGAGAGAGACAGACAGAAGTTATCGGGACAATCTATTGACTGCAGTGTAATTTGTGCTTAAACAAGCATCGGGCCATATTGTATATAACTTCTGAAACCCTTTCTCCCCGCGCTGTTTAGTGGACAGGTCCCCCCTCACCCCCCACTCAACCCTCCACACACACACACACACAAATATGTGAATAGCTGGGAGTGTATATCAATATACTGCAGTGGTGAGAAAACTGCTCTCTCTTTATCTCACTCTCTCCACAGCGCAGTGCAAGACTATCGATCGGAGTCACGCCTCCGCCTCCAGCCATGCGCTTCACCCTTTTTTAAACTAAAGGCAGAATCACCATGCTAGTTCATAACAATGTCACAAATGGCGCCCGGGAAGCAGAGAAGAGAAGAATATGGCAAATATGGCAAATACGACCGCGGCGACGCCCGGATTACATCAGATGTGAAAAAGCTGAAGGGGCCCACGTGCTTTTTGAGCGCACCACGCGTACAGAGACGGGAAGGAGCTGGTGGGACAACAAGTCCCAGCAGGCTTTGCATGTTGCTAAGGATGCAGAGGATACACGCAGGACATCTGCTCACATCACACTCCACTTATCCTCACCACGTCCCTGTGCAGGCACAAGAAGCTAAAAGATGGATGGAGAGATAGTTGGGCAAATTGTGATGTAAGATAAAAATGATTATAGTTACAAATCAATATTGAATTTTACAAAACAGAACACAACAATATGGTCCATTGCAAAGGTTTGCATGAATTGTTCCACTAGTGTGGTAACACAAAGTAAAAGTGCAGCACACAAGGTCACATTGCATCCTTCGACGTGCATCAACTGACATACCAGAAAATGTATTACTTTACAATAAATAGCATTAAATAAAACAAAGAATGAATCATTTTCTTACAGCTCTATCTACATTATGTCATGTGAAACTCAATATTGTTTAGTCTACTTGGATCAAAACCGACTTTGACTCCCACTTTTCATCCATTAACTCTGCATCCAGCCCCATCGCCTACCCGTCAGGGTTCCCTGCATCTTTTTTTTCTCGGTTCTCTCTTGGTCAGACGGTTTGACCAGCTGCCTGAATTCATTGTTGCAGGCAGACCGACCGAGGTGAATGGGTGGAGTGACAATCGAAAAAGGCAGGTTCAAAGAGAGTGCAGCTCGGATGCATATTATCTAGTTACCTTTTACGAACCCGCAGATTAAGACAAACAGCAATACAGATAGAGAAGAAAAGCCCGGCTCAGGGATGTGATTATACGCAGTGTCTTATACCAGAGATCAGATGAAATGTGATAATCCTTTATTAGCCCCACGGTGGGGAAATCGGCAGGATTACAACGGCAGAGTAGATGGTGCAAACGAACCAACAAGAAACATAAGTGAAAAAAAGGTTATAAACAGTACAATAAAACAAAAAATCACACAGTAAAGGTATAATAAATATGTTTTTTTTTAAATCAAATCATAAGTATATCATAGCTGCTGAATTGTGTTTGGGGCACATGTTTATGATTCCCACAGTGCCTCCATTTATCCAGTTAGAAGAAGATGACATCATCATCCACCCTAAAGTGGGCAAAATGAGGTTGATTCAGCCAGGGGCCTGAGATGGACATGGACCAGCCTCTCCATGGTCTCATTAGCTCGTCTTCAGCTCCTCCTGCTTTCCTGACCTAAATGCTCCCCTTCTCAAGGAAGGAATTCTCCCGATAGGGCATTACTGGAAAAACGCCCAACACGGTTGAGTGGATACCGCCTTTCGAGCCGCCTCAGCCTCCTCGAACCATCTTTCGGCTCAGCGAGTGACGGCTGTCTGTCTGTGAAGGACAGGTTTGCACACAGGCAGGAGGTGCATCAGGTTCTGATCACATCTTCCCAGGGGACGCTTCATTGGTGTTGGCATAAAATACATACAGCATTCAGTAGTCTCGGATGTAGCCTGTAACATGTGGGGTAAATGTGGGCGGAGTGGAGGACGGAGGGGCATGACTTAAGACAGCAGAGGTGAGAAGGAAGGCATTTGGGTGGTGCACCCGCAGCCTGCTTGTCATGGAGTGGATGACGTCACAGGCGTCACATCAGGGTTAAGAGAGGCGGGAATATACGCAGCTATTTGCATTAAAAATACAGAATTCCCCTATTGGGTAGAAATGAATATTGTATTACACGGTTTAGTTATCAAATACTAGAATGAACATAGTTATTGAATAAGCAGTAGTAGACTTTAACATAAACTGCCTCCAACATAAACGCTGCAATCTGTCCCAACCAAGCATAGCTGCAAGTGTGCATAGTTTGGATCTTATTTCATTTTTGTGTAGTTTTCGTAAGTTTTTAAACTGAAAAATAAAAAAAACGCACACTCATTGCAAACCAACCTCTTGCTAATATGCTATAAATGAATGTGCATAATTGGCTGCGTTGAGAGAATAAGTCAAATATTAAGTTTACAGATACCAGCCAAGATGAAGCCAAAATGGGACCTATCGAAGAAGCTCCACGAGCCGTGAAGTTGTGAACTACGGGGCCTCGCACCGACCGTGAGATCCTGCCGCCGTTTCACGTCTCCTTCGTGCACAGAGACAGAAGGAAGACGGTGACTAAAGCTCATTCTGCTCCGAAACCTTTGAGTCTACGGCCAGAGGACGTCTCCCTTCGGTTAGCTGATTCTAATGAGGCCCGTTTCCGTGGTGACTAGACTCTCAGCTGGGGATTCATGGCCTCACATAGTCATCACCTCCAAAGCGTCTGGTCCTAGATTCAATGACGGCACCTTGTGATCGGGAACAGCTGTCGGAAACAGGTGTGCTCTTCTCGTTACGGTCACAGCAAGATAATGACGGCTTTTTTACATTACATTACAGGTCATTTAGCAGACGCTTTTATCCAAAGCGACTTACATTACACTTTAAACCCATGGCTTTTTCACATTTTTGCCTGGGGAGCAATTAGGGGTTAGGTGTCTTGCTCAGGGACACTTCGACGTGGAACATGGGGCAGCCTGGAATCGAACCAACAACCTTGTGCTTCCCAGCACACCTTCTCTAACCCCTGCGCCACGACGACGGCTTTTAATCACTGGTCCCGAAGAGCAGTGTGCAAATGTGTGTGTCCATGTGTGTACATGCGTGTGCCTGTGCATAGGTTGTCATGTCTGCATTTTCCCTCTCGTCATTAGGGATGCGTGTGCATGAGATTCGCATGTTGGCATGCCTTGGTAACTGTATTTGTGTGTGTTTGTGAGTGTGTGTGTGTGTGCGTGATCAGATGCCTAATGAGAGACAGAAACCAACAGGGAAATCGGGCGCATGTTCCGGCACCCTCTCCCTCGTAAACACTCAAGTGTTTTATGGACAATTCCACAATGAATGCACCAAAGACAGCAGTGACGCAAAGACTTCTCGAGCCGCACCCCGCTTTACCGCAAAGTAAAAAAAAAACAAAAAAACATGGGTCTTTGTTGTCCAGCTTTGCCGGATTAGAGCCCTCTTATCGTGTCTTCTCCCTCTCTTTACTATGAGGCATCGGAGGAGGCAAAAATGGAAAACGGATGACGTGAAGAAAAGAAAAACGTCAGGAAGGGGAAGGAACGGATGAGCCGTCACCTCTAAGCAGGGCTTGCTTAAGACCTTAAGCTTCACAACAAACAGAGATACCAGACCGAAGCTTTAACTAATCATAGTGGCTCATTCCCCATGACTCCATCTGCAATTGGGAACCCACCAATAGCTGCTTTCCCAGCGCTGGCGGGCAATTGCGGATGCTTCCACGCCTGCTGGCTTGTGCACATACGAGCGATAGATAACGCACAGGCAGAAGGATGTCAAAATGAGGTGAATGTATAGGGAGCGCGCGCTGACGTCAGTCTTTCACATTACATTATTCATTGTCACCACCGAGTGGCCAAACAAACCCGCAGGTGGCCGCTATGAATGGGACCAGCTGCAACACAAGGACGACAACAATTGTATATCCTGGAGCCAAAACGCAAAGGCTATTCATTATTAAATCATTATTAATAGATGATGATCTGAGTGATGCACCAGGCAGTCCTTTTCCACCAGTACATCCAAACCAGGACGTAATGTTCCACTAAACAAAACCTGAAGGAACACAGATGTGCAGCCCATCTGTATTGGTCGTAGTGATGGACATCATATGGACTTGAAGTCCTGTTTTTTGGGCCGGGGGAAAATATGCAGCAATATATAAAAGTTAACAAGTCCAAAAGATCTAATTTGCTATAACCAATTGCTTTTACCCATCGTGTTGATGTCTGTAATATATCAACATCAAATTATATACTTCATGCAGTTCTTCATTATTAGAGAGCAAACTGTAATGAAGAGATCTCAATTATCAATATACAGAGGATGCCGTTGAAGGCCTGCTGGGGATTTGGGCTCCATTATGTTCAGAAATGACTTGTTTGGTCCCGTAGTTCTGTATGTTGTTATAATGTTGTTTGTTGTCGTAGTGTCAACTGACGTCCGTGGCACGCAATGGGTTTTCTCCCAGGGGACAATATGCTGATAATCATGAGATTACTCCCACAGCTTGTTACAGCATTTCCCATCCCCATGAATAATGAAGACCTCCTCTCCTCACGGGGCATCGGGCTCTGAACGCCAACGTTATAAACGAGGTCGCTAATGAAATTCAGGAGTCGTCTGGAAGATAAAAGATTAAATAAGCTCTGTTTGAGATTTCATGGATCACAGTTACAGTTCACTGATTTGGGCCACTGTCAGTTTCTATTATGAAATTGAGAATTCTTTCCTAATATCGCTATTACAGAACCTGCACCTCTTACATCAACGTTACACCGCCAAAGGTGGAAGGCGTTTTGCTGCATCACACCCAGATACGCTGGCCAGCAACTTAAGAACATGGTCTATGCAGTTCAATTTGCTGATGCAAGCTAAACTATACCGTCTGATCTGTGGGCGATCGCCATCAGTCGCTGCCTCAGATACAGATACATGGATATGCATGAATTGTTTATGTCTCGGTTTACTGTGAAGTAGGTTATATGACATATCAACGTAACATCTGAATGATGTTTTCTCATTTAAACATATCCTCATTGAACAGCATGTACTTTATTTTGCTCTGATGAAGAAATATAAGAACCATTTTAATTTAAAACAGATTACTACTATTGAAGAGATTGGGCTTCGATACACCTTGGACCCTCTTCTAACAGTGGAAGAAAAAACATTAGCTGCCTTTCACAGTGAGTGCAGTGCTGATAATGGATACTTGGGTTGGCCGCCGTCCAAAAACACAGACTCCCAATTCCCCGGATGCACGTCACAAGCTTCATCCAGCGGAGGAAGTTAAGTCTGAACAAAGAAGGCAATGCAGACTGAGGCCGATGACGCAAAAGACACGGATCCCATTTTCATTTGTTTCCTTCTCTCCTTATTTTTCTCACACACACACACACACAGACCGGACACACACAGACACACACGGACATGCAGGAGCTTAATCAAGGTGCATTCAATTGTAAAACCCGCTCCTCATTTACCTCTTGTAATCCATATTAGCATACGGGAAGATGTCAGTGCAGCACTCCTGCTCCTCTCTGCTAACCTGGCTGACGATGGAGCCCAGGTGAACCCGATTATACTGGCAGCAGGGCAGAGAACAAACTGAGCTATGTTGTAAATAACAAACTAATTTACCAAAGCGATGCACTCCACGTCCACAGAGAGTCAGCCCTAATATTTAGGCCAAAGAACCGTGGAAACGATAGCGTTATCAACACCACACAAGGAAGAGGGAATACCCAGCGATGCAGGAACGTCATCTCTCCAAAAGTGATCAGAGAGCAGAAAGCTGTTTGAACTCAAAGCCTCCCAACATAGTCGGTCACACAACGCTGCTCATGTGCCGTTTTTAAGACGCCGCTGGGGGGCTTCTTGTTGCAACACAAGGAAGGTAACTGCAGCATGTCTTAGTCACCCCTCTTTGCCTTTACCCCCCTTCTCCAATCGGCCTCTGGACTGTCATCTGTCCGATAAGCGCAAATGACACAAGAAAAAACAATCTACAACAAACATGTTGCCCACTTTCTCGGAAACCAATGAGTCTAACTTCCTCAAACTAGCAGATATGTTTGAAACATACATACATAGATACATACATGTACCGTATCGTGTGTGTCAAAGGCAGGCTGCTAACCGGGGAGAAGAGACCAGGTCATTCAGAGTTCACAATATGCGAATCCGTCTCTCACCTCTCCCTCAACTCGTGGCAGTGTTCAAATACTAGAGAGTCTATATTTAGAGCAGAAAAGACATTTTTTCCTTGTGAAAATAGCATTGTCGGATTAACTCACTGCGGCAGCATTGAGGAGACAATGTCAATGGAAAGACTTATTATAGTAACATCATCTCTTTGACAGGTAGGTATCGATATCTTTTAATGTCTTCACATTAATATGTGGTGACTGCCTGGTGGAGAAGCACATGGTAAAAAAAGATTAGAGAACATAAAACACAAATCATTTTTTCTCTCTCACACGGTTAGATAAGAAGACGAGCACCACTTTGCAGTCTACATATGAAGATACAGACAGCTGTTTATACTTAGCACGCAAGCACAAGACTGAAGACAGTACAACTACCCACCTATTACAGGTCAAAGTCCCCAGCGGCTGCAGGGTCGTGTTTAAAACCACAGTTTGATTGGGAGAGAAAGCAATGCTGCTCACATTGACAGTCTACACTGGGCCAGACAAAGCCGGGCCTGGTTGGTGCACTGCTGTGAACATCTGGAGGTTGTCTTAACATACCAGGTTGATAGAAGCTTAGAACCAAAAGCGGGACTGCATTGCTGCTCCAATACACGGGGGAAGGAACGCATACAAAAGAAAGGGGCATGACCCCATCATCAAAGCTTTTGATGATTAGGCCAGATGTGGAGGTTTTAAACGGTTTCCTGGCGCACTGATGTAGCGGCGACTGCTTCCGCTACTGAATGAGACTGTACAGTTGTACAGTTTACTTCCAGAGCTATATATGTTCTCCGGAATTAGTTTGATCCTTTTTCCCGCCTGAAGATGAAGACTGAGCTGATGATCCAAAGCGTCCGGGTCAGATTTTGATCTGCGTTAACGCACAGCAACGCGCTGGACACCCTAATTGCACTGGCCATTTGAACAACTGTAATCTGTAATCCTCTCGGCATTCACCACTTCAAAGTGCTTGTTGCCGCGGCAATCTCAACCTACCACACAGCGCTGCAACAAATTACAGTCAACGCCTGCATAATCCCACGGAACTAAACCAAAGCAAGACTATTGAATAACTATAACAATAATTCTGTTTAATGTGTGAAAAATTGTTTCTTAAATAAGCTGGTGAACATATTGAAAGAAGAAAGCATATATATATATATATATATATATATATATATATATATATATATATATAAATATAGACATATACAAATGCATATTGGTATGTGGGTCTGTGTACATTCACGTGTGCGTGCTTGTGTTCGTACGTGATCTCAGGGGGGTGATGTAACTGTTTTCCTGTGTGTTTCCTCTTTACACTATGTGTGGGCATTACTGTAGTGCATGTTGCCAAGCTACTGAGCCTTTGGGACCGAAGAGCAGACATTGTTCAGTTTGCTGCAAAAACTCACAGGCTCACAAGAGATGAAAAGAGCAGAAAAGGACAAAAACAATATCGGTCAACCTTATTCATCTAAAAAAGGACAACACTGTGTCATTATCTAGGTACGATGATGCGCAGCTTCAAAAGAGCAATAACCTTAAAGTGATTAAACCTATTTGGACGGCGTCTTGCAGAAGGGACAGCTGTAGAATCTGGTTTTTACAGTTGAGGGTAAATATTTGTCATTGGTTTTGTAAGAAGCATCCCGGAGATCATGTCCTGAACCCAGACCATATCTTTTTACTTTACTGTGGCGTGACGTGCTCGCTGGCCAAGAACACCCATTGAAAGCCACGACGGGAGGGCTGATCCCTTTCAAGTACCTGCACTAATCTTTCCACTCCAGATCAATATCAAGAGACTATGAAAGCATCCAAAAAGACCATGTTAATGCAGCCAAACACAGCGCGCACACACACACGCACACACATTAGCCGGCGTTGAAACACACTCACAATTATTGCTATGAATAGAAATCGTCAGACGTGTCGAGACAACCATTAGAAATGATCAATACAGAATGACTTCATTAGTTGCAGTCTTAATAAAGTGGTATGGAAGTGGGGCGTAACTGGCGTTTTTACGCCAGAGCACCCTTCATTGCTGGCCTGGTTGTTAAACAGCCAATATACTGCAATCCTGATTTGTATATCCTTAAAAAGGATATCCTTATATGCGCTCAACCTTTCCTCCGCCTCCGTGACACCTGTAGATTTCACGCTCAGCCCTCCAGACCATCTGCTCGCTCAGAGATGAAACCGCGAATCGAGCATCTGGCCCCCAACGGCCAAGTGGCTCGTTATAGCAAGTATGTGGTGATGAATTGATTCAGAAAGCCACAGTGTAGTATGTTCCACTAACAATTTACCCAAAAGGTTATTATGGTTTCCATTCAATCACACCATAAATATACTAAAATGCAGTTCTGATGCAGGACGTGTGGCCCGGGCCTCCCAACCTGTTGGCCGTTTGCTGCAGAATGGGACTTCTTTCTTGATGTTGTCATGATAATTCATATGTTGCAGCATCCCAGAACTGTCAGGGATGTGGGTGGAGGCAGGACTCAAACGCAGACTTCACGGAAAACAAAAGACTTTAATAGTCACAAGATCCAAAATCAAAAGGCCAAGGGGCAAAAACACACAGGAACAAGGAAGGAAGTGAAGTTACCCGGGGACACGAGTGGTAGAAAACTACAAAATAAAACAGGAAGTGAACCACACCGTGACAAGAACAGGAGTGCAAAACAATAGCAAACTAAAAATAATAGTAAATAACAAAAAATTAAGAGAGATCGTATAGGGAATAAAAAAATCGTGGTATTTTGAAGGTGACTTGAAACTAGTGAATGAGACCATAAATTCTTGTTTGTTGGGGTTACATTAGAGCGGGTTTGGTGCAGACTTCTGTAGAATATGATTGTTTTTGCAACCACTGGAGTTGCCCCCTACTGGCCATTATTAAGACAGCAACAAGAATAAGACACATTAAATCATGCAATGAAGTCCTAAAAATACCAATGCCATTTTAATATAGTATAATATAGCACAGTGCAGCAGTAAAATAGGTTACGGTAAAGTTCTGTCGATTCGGTTCTTGGGGCTCCTTCAGTTATAGCGAGGAATACAGCTGTACTGCACGTGCACTACTACAGACACACACCGAGCCGTGCACATGTGAGTATTTACCTTCCATCTCCCTCATCCTCAGCCTCCTGAGGACCATGAGAAACTAGGTGCAGACCGATTACCTCACACACTGTTAATTACTTGTCATTTAATACCGCGCGCCGAGGCCCTGACTCGATGCAATCAGACGAGACGGCCCCAGTGGTCGGACGGGCAGCAGAATAGTTATCAGGGTCGGCATTGAGACAAACAAGATTGCTAAAAAAAAAAAAAAAGCGTGTGCGTATTATTTACACGGCCTGTGTTGGCTAAAACGTACGCACACAAATGTGAGCACATAAAGATGAAAAACAGCCTCATAAAGAACAGGATATTGGAGGCAGCTGTGAAAAATGATCAAGGGACGACATCAATAACCGGACGGCTCACTTAACACAGGAGGCAGCTGCATCTTAATTGGACATGCAACTCATTAGAACCGCCGGGGTCGGACGCTGTGTGTCTGTTCCAAGGCCCCCGCTCGGTCAGAGGAGCCAAAGGTGGATGCAAAAAGCTGTGTGAGTCGCAAAAGTGGGGGAGACCGACACCTCCCCCCCACCGCTCGGTGGTCTCCTGTCGCAGTTTGACAGGTGAGCCACGCTGCGGCTGCTTAAAAGTTCATCTATTCTTCCACATTTTGCTCTAACGCCACGTGACAGGAAAAAAGGAGCCAGGTCAACGTGCTCTGCAGCACACGGGAGTCGCGTGTGTCACAGGGGTCTGTGGTCCTTTGAGCTGCTCCCGCCTCATCCGATCGCTGCGTGGATGACATGATGCAGCACGCCGCGTCGTTACATATCTGGCTTAAGACGGGCAAAACCCAGAGTGAAGTCAAGTGAATTGAAAAGGACGAAACAGGGCTGGGGAGGTCGCTCGGTGAGGGAAGATGAACCGACCTCAGAGGAGCGAGCCTTGAATGGAAGATGCAGCATGCAGACCGGAATGGTGTTGGTTGGGTGATAGCCGGAGCAGAATAAGAGTAAGAGAGCGATGGAGAAAAGCAGCTATCTCTGAAAAACACATCATGAAAAAAAAAGTATTCTAATTTGTTCTGCTTTCTTAAAAATAGAACCCACTCAATTATGAATGTGGCGACGTTTCTCCGTGAAACTACTGTGAAATTGTGGGATTAATACAAAATAAGGAACACAGATTATGAACCAAATTCTATACTCCCTTCGCTCCACAGTATACACTGAACGTTTACCTCTTTTTACCCAAAGTGCAGACAAATAATCGTAATGAGTGGAGAGGGTTACACTTTCAATTATTCTTTAATGAACCGAGTCTGCATACTATTATGAAGACCAACCAATGGATTTAACACAGCCATGCGCCATTAATGGCACTCACCTCGGGCTAATAAGGCTCTCACAGGAAAATTTATAATGGAAGCTTTCCGCCACATCCAACACTCATTTTGAGTTGCGATTTAATTATTTTTGTCTCTATGCGATTAGCTAAATCTTCACCGAGGCGTGAATGGAGAGGGAAACGCATGTGGCCGGCCAGTGCCGCTCAACCTCCATAGCGGCCAAAGAAATGCACGCAAAGAGTACGTGGCCATCTGCAACTCATGGCCATTAAAAACATCCCCTCACGAACGGCGGCCCTCTTCTCAGGCTTTGCTGCTGCAGCTGCGTTTATCAGAGCTGCCTCCTAATCAGTAACCGCAGTCTGCTGTAGCAATCAAGTCAAAGTTCTGCTGCGGAAATCAGCAGGAATCAATCACAGAGGAAGATAATGAGGAGAAAGCCGAGGAGAGGCAGATGAGGAAGTGTGCAATTGACCTCTAGAACCTGGTCAGGTATGAGGGGAAATGAGTGTGTTCGGAGTTTTCTGCCTGTATGTGCCTTTAGTGGAATATTGTCAAAGACCGTGTACATTCAAACAACACATGAATGGGCGACATGTTGGAGCGAGCACTGACAGAATGTCATTTTCTTGAATGAAAAGCGTATCAGCATATCAAAAGGCCTTTGATGAAGCCCTGCAGCTGCGGCCTCTTCAACTCAAGATCCATTATGGTTATCATTTAATCAAATCTGGTGGAGCAGTAACCACTAACACACCTTCCTGGGTCCGGACCTGTTGGATGCAAATGATGATCAATATGCACATAACCCCTTTATTTTTAGTTTCCTGAAGACTCGATCTGAGCAGATCCGAATGTTGCATGGATACAAAGACCTTCAGCAAAACGGCCATCTTTGGGGGTTTTTGACCGCTAATCGATGCGAGCCCGACAACTTCCGGCATTGAACGATCACGATGTGAAGCAAATAATAAGGCTGAGCTAAAGAAAAAGGCCAGAGAGACTCACATAAGCTTGGACATTCAAAGAAATCCACTCGCAACACAGTTCCAACAACAGAGATGTCTCCTATACACTAGCAGTCAAAGGTTTGGACACTTTCTCATGAATGACTGTATTTCAAAGCTTTTTGGTGGTAAAATGACAACATGTAGTTTGAGGTAACGGGTTCTAGGTAGGGCTCTTTCTCTCTTTGGAGAAACCACCTTCCTGTAGATTTGAATTCTCTCGGATGATGTATAAACGTTCTGCAGACGAGGTCAGTCGAATGGCCTTCAGACTCAAATACATGTGAGAACATCAGGAGCTCAATTATGATGCGACTGTGAGGCACCGTGTCTTAATATTTTCCAAAAGGATCCAGTTATGTTCTATAACTTCACGGTGAATAGGATTATTGGATTACAACACTCATTCTTGGGGGCATGTTTAGTTTTGTAACCAATGCGTTGCAGTTTGTGGGATGGCAAATGCACCTTGAGCATATCAAACGTGAAAAAGTACTCTTCCGTGATCCCCGTCATCTCCACTATTCTCCTCCCTCTCCTCCAGTCACACAGTTATATAATCCTAATTTTCCTATTCATCTCAGCCAACACCGACTTGGCCACCGGCTCAGAATACAAACCCAGAGGTCCTTTCTCATCCGGACCAGCACGAGAATCACACGCAGTGAGAATGGCCGTATCTATTAGTGGAAGTCTGTGTGCATGTAGGCATGATTATCGATGGCCCCGCATATGCCCGTCTCTGCAGAAGCGTGCATTGTGCCGACGTGTCATGCAGCCGGCTCCGCCAGCACAGCAGCACAGCTCTGACGCTCATATGTATGCAGATCACGCGCGCTTCTATTCTCCCGGGTGGAGAGCAGTGTTTGGGCTGATAAAACCCGGAGAATCCTCCGTGCTGCACAGCAGGGTGACAGCTGCAATCCGACGCCACCTCAAAGGAATGAAAGGTAATTACTTGCGTGAAGCCATACCCTGAAAACAAAGACTGTTGGGAAGGTGTTTACCTTGGACAGGGAGGCTGGGGATACAAAGGAACAAGCCAAAATGGTGCTGGCTATTAATAGAAATGTCATCCAAAGCGACAAACAGAGGTAGCTGTGGAGTTCCGCTTCAGCTGGAAGAGACAATTTAAAGGGGCTGAAAAGAGAGGGCTTCAGATGTTAGTGGTGAGCACACTTTTGTCCAGATGGGTGTGGTCCTTTCTTGGTTTTAAAGGCTGCATTATAGTAAAGTGATGTCATTTCCTGACTCTACCAGACTCTATCAATCCCCTTCACCCACTGGGCCATTACACTGATCAAAAGTGTCATTTTGCAAAACATTTCTAAAGGCACCAATGATCGACTGTACAATACCGTCTCGTTTTTGGTCAAAAACAAAATATCATCGCCCAGCTGTAAAGGACAGATGTTTGTGACCCTCAGGGCCGCTTCCAGCCCTCTCAATCATCTCATGTTTCATTTGGATTAACCAGGAAGGTTGACAGACAGGGACATCTTGTATTTGGGCCACTGGGGCGTTTGGGATTGCAGGGCTTTGCTGAAGGGCATCGTGTTACAGAACAATTACCTACTTATTAATTTACCCTTGCAAACATTTGCACTGCTCCTGCAAGCTGAACATTGAGAGGAAAATCCAAATGCTTGCTTTCGTACTAAAATATCCTATTGATGAGGACGCAACCTAACAATTAGTATTATCCATTGATCCAGATTAGTATATTGATTCAGGTTACTATCATGTATGACAAAGAAAACCAACTGAGAATATTTGTCATACTTCTTGAAATATGACTGTAATGTATCATATTTGCTTGGTGGTTTTCTGATGTAAACTTAACTCAAATATTGATGATGAATCAAGTACATCACACAAAATAACCAAGCCCCTGACAAATATCATGTTATGGGTATTTTCCAGTAATGGACACAACGTTCTTGCTGAGGGTTGAATCAGAAGATCCTTTTCTTATTGCATCTGCAGCAGACTATTTCCTAACCAGGAGCAGTGAACTCCTCCACTTGCTGTCAAAATAATTCATAAATCAACTCAAGTTTTGTCAGATTTCAGTCTAGGTACAAGTCCTGTGCCCAGCCAGGTGTGCAGAAGATTACGAGACGTTGACTAACAACTGCTGTACTCCATCAGATGCCTTAAAGTAACAAATGGAAAAGAGACAATGCAAGTCTCTCTCTCTCTTTCTTCTACCCCGACTCCTTCTCTCTACTCTGCGTTTATTTATCCGGCAATGCAACATTTCCATCATGTCCACAACACCTCCCGGCCATCCCTGCTGAAAACTCAGCAGAGAAGAGGAGCAAGAAGAGGAGCCACCGGTGAGGAGCCACCTGTGCTCCTTCCTCCTCCTCTAAAGCCCCCCCCCCCCCTCTGCCGTTACATAAAGACACGCTTGCACTGTTGCAATGCAGCATCAGACGCCGTTGTGCACCAGCATTAAAAACACCTCAGGGTCAATGCGGAGGAAATATTAGCAGTTATTCTGGTGGAGGCAGCACAAAGGTAACTGAATTGTGAGCGTCGGGCCCGTCCGTCACTCGAGGGTGAGTGCGCAGCCTTCGAGCCATTCTTTGTTCGCTGCGCCACTCTGAGAGAACGCGTCTCCGTCGCCTGGTCCCGCCTGTGCAACACGAGGTCATTCAGCCGACAGCACGCTGTCGCCGCGCAGCTGACGTGTGCTCGTGGCAGCAAGAAACCTTCTGTCTCACTACATCAAAAAAAAAATGCTGGCAATGAATATGTGTCACTTTATCCGAAAGACAGCAGCTCATACGGAACGTGTAAATGAAAAGTCACATATGAATAAGAGACTGCTGGCTGTCGCTGGCTGATGTCCGTAGATAGAAA
Source organism: Gasterosteus aculeatus (assembly GCF_964276395.1). NCBI lineage: Eukaryota > Metazoa > Chordata > Actinopteri > Perciformes > Gasterosteidae > Gasterosteus > Gasterosteus aculeatus. The sequence goes on along the minus strand of NC_135701.1, from coordinate 8,057,762 downwards.
GGCACAATGTAATATTGAGTCTTTTGTTGAACACGCACGGTTTAGCAGACGCAACACAGAAAGTCCCACCAAGGCTTCTGCTGCTGCTGGAGCTGGTGCTGCAACTAAGGTTTTAATAATAGTGGCAATATTTGAGTGAAAATAATCACATTCCATGCAATCCCCTCAAAGTTGTGTGTGTGTGTGTGTGTGTTCGTTGTGCCGGAGCAGTGCATCAGGCCAATGGGCCCGTGGAGAGGGACGGTCTTGTTAATGAATTGTGGACTGAAGGTCTGTGTGTGTGACCAGGTTTTTCCTTCCAGCTGTAAAACAATAAGCAGTTGATTGGACTAAATTGCGCTGCAGTTGTCAGCCTCCCTCTAGCTGACGCCTGTCGACTGTGCCCTCGATCACACCCGCAAGCACAAAGAGACCACAGCAATTTTTTTTTTCTTCCTGCTAACCTTCCACACTCTCTTTGTCTCTGGCTGCGGTTTGTTTGGATTTTTTTCCTTTATTTTTGAAAATGTCAATACGCGACACAGGTACTTTGACCAACAAGTCCCGCGGCGATTAAGAGCTCATTGAGTCTCTCATCGCAGTCTTTCCCTACTCCTGCTCCCCCGTCACCTCAACAGTCATGGTGCAAAGACCGCTATCTTGCATAACACGCATTTTAGTTGACATTTTGTTATTACATTAAACTGTATTCTTATAACATTGGTTGTTCTGTACATGACACCCATGTCTGTCCTTACAGGGAGAGTCAAGCCCCTTGATCGCTCTTCCATTACACAGATTGTAAAGCCCCTTGAGACAAATATGTGATTTGGGGTTTTACCCACTGGAGATAATAGATGTTAGGTATATTATAGCTATATTATGGGCTACTTTTTGTCAGTTTGTTCTGGCCACACTGTATAGAGAACGAAGGGTCTTCGGGAATGCATGTAGAGTTAGGAAAGTAGCTCTAAAAACTGAATATTACACTGAGTGGGGCGAAAAATGGATTTCACCCCCTTAAAAGAATGACCGGAAAGGTTCCTTCCATGTGCATCCTGAGTGTCATTGAGACAATGAATGTCTCAATGACAACAACATTGAGATAATGAATGCTCCGTCATGCCACCAGTGCCACGTGCACTTTTCAGCCCTGCCCTTTCCATCAGCTGCAGATATTTAACCAGTGGGACTTGAAGGTAACACCGGCTCACTGTCATGCTCATCCCGGGACAGAGCGTCGTCACAGAGCGGTGAAAATCCACTCAAAGGAAGAAAGCGTTTCGGCATCTTAATATGGACCCGTGCAAGATGGCTCTGAACCAACATGGAAACTTGTTTGTGAAATTACATAAACTGAATTAACAACCACGCACACGGCATCACACAGACACATTCTCCCTCATGGAATGATTTGGCACACAGATAATGAATTCATGAAATTTTAAATTATACAGACGCAGAGGAAGCAGTCAGCCACTGAAAATAGCAAAAAGCTATGGGAGCCACAGGATCCAGTTTACCTCCCTGAGCTATTCGAAGGGGTGGATAAAGGATGGATGAAAGACAAAAGGAGGTAGAAGCAGGAGGTATAAAGGAGAGCAATGGCAACTAGCAAAATATTTCAGATTCATGTGTGAGAATGTGTGATTTTTTGAATTACATCATGATCAAGATGCTGGAAGGGTCGTGTCTAACGGGAGGGATTGGGAGTAAAGTGGGACATAAGATACAGAGAGGAGGAGCGGGGGGGGGCAGGGGGAATATGGAGCGGGAAGAGAAGGAGATGTGAGTCGTAAATAATATGAAGGAAGAGATGATATCGATGGGCAGTGGCGGTGAAGGGAGGAGGAAAATTGGAAATCTGAATAGGTGACAGGCGAGTAAAAAAAAAACGGAGGAGAAGGAGACAAGAGGTGTAGAGAGGGGAAGACGAGGGGTGGGCACAGAGGCTGATAGACAGCCAGGAATGGAGGCTAATTAATAGTCAAAAACTGCACGCCGGTGCAGAACGAAATATAAGGGGATGTGGTGATGATAGCTTCCCACCTTCCTAACAAGACAGGCCGCTTTGTGGGATATGGCCTCACATTCTGCACCGTTATATCATACCAGGAGGGGTGGGGGTGAAAGATTAAAAGCTGGAGCCAAACTCACAATCAAAAAAAGGTCAGAAGAGGGTCTCCGAGGAGACTGGACATGAACGACGATCTGCTAGCGCACACCGGTGCCATTTCTACACCGCGCGGGAGGGGGGGGGGGGACGCATTCACGTCAAACCGCAGATAAAAGTTAAATGGCTCAGCGCACGGCCACCTCCATCCCGCCGAGCGTTCACCAAGCACGACCTTGAAAGTTTGCCAGTGTGCGGTTCAGATGCCTCACAAAGGCAAACACACACACACACACGCGCACATGCGCTTTTCATCAGCCAGCCCAGCTGCCCTCGTCTACGGAGACAATAGCCACCGGCGTTCCAGCCGCACATCTGTCCATCTGAGTCTCACCATGTGTGCGCGACAGTGAAGCGCCTCTGTTTGTGGGTGTTGTTGTTGAGCAGCATGCGGCGAAGCAGTCGCGGGGAGTTGCGGGGAGAGAGGCGGGGGGAGATGGTGGAAGGCGACCGCCGGTGTCCTCTTGGCCTCTCCGGCTGCAGCAGGTTCTCCCGCAGGATCTTCACCAGGTCTTCATTCAGGCCGGAGTGTTTGGGCATGGGGGGCACCGCCAGGGTGTCCTGGTGGGTCACCGCCATGCCTCCCTGCTGGGCCATTCCTGCCCCGGCTTCACCAGCACCAGCAGCAGCAGCGGCGGCGGCGGCGGCCAAACCGGTGAACAGTAAGGACAGCCAAGATATTTCAGAGATAAAAAAGCAGTGCGCATGCAAATATATGCTTCTTCTCTGTCAAGAGTCCAACCGTTTCCAGGAAAATGTAAGAATCGCTTCAACAAAAAAAGACGCGTATCCAAAAATCCTTCAGATGATGAATTGAAAAGCTCTGCTGGTATTCCCTCACGCCAGTAGCTGCCTTTGTATAAAAACAGGGGATATAAAAAGGAGAGGATGGATCCCTGTTCTCTGCCCTCCCCCCCGCCTCCCCTTTCCGTCTTTCAAGGAGCCAGCAGATGAACAGAAGCGCTGCCTTCGTCTGCTCTGCAACACTGGATGTCTGCTGTGAAAGTACAAGGGAGAAGATGAGGGGAGGCTGGAAGACGGGGGTGTGGGAGGGGGGGGGGGGGGGATGCTGAAGAAAAAAAAAAAAAAGGGAATTCCGTCTATTGCAGCCCCGTCTCCCCCAGGCCTGCCGGCAACATCAACACAGTCCGGTGAAATTGAGCCCAGCAAGAGTTTAGCTCAACTAATTCAGTCCATTCCAGCCCAGAACAGCCCAGCTCGGTCTGGTTAAAGCCAACAGGGGAACCTGCGTTGGTTCACCCATAAAAAAAAGCCCCAGCACAGTACGACTCAACCCCCGCGAGGCTTGTATGAGTTCGGTTCCCTCCAGTCAAAGCGATCTGTCCTGCCTTCCTCTGCCTTCACACAGATACTGACTGCAGTCACTTTATAAGCGACTGATCCCTTGGAGCTGAGCAGAGCGGGTGCGGAAGCGGGAGTGTGTGTGTATGTGTGTGTACACAATAGAGAGGGAAAAAAAACGGGGAGGTATGAGGGAAGATACGACAGGCTTCAGTAATACTGTGCAAAAATGTCATATGCGTGCATCCATGCGCTTCAGAGCGGACGCGCATCTGGGAGGGTGCATTTGTCGATGCAGCGGACCGCACCAGAAGCATCCATTAATTATTGAGCAACCCTGTATCCACACTAGACGTGAGAGGACATCCCTAGGAACGGCAAACGGTGTGTATTCCTCTATGTGTGCATGTCCATTGTTTGCACAGATGCATGGAAATCTAGGGGGGTTTCATGCAACCCGCTTCTCTCTTGCCAATAGCTTCTGCCACTCCCTTTCCCCATCATGGTTTGGGGGTGGATATGCAGGTCAATTTGAAAAGAAATGTCAAATATATACGCAAAGCCCGAGCATTACCCCTCCTCTGACGACACAGCACACCTGACTCGAAACTGCTTTTTAGTTTATAGCTCCTACTCACTACTAGACAACCTTAAAAGTGTACCTCTGGGTGTCAACTGTTTTAGAATAGTTTCTGTTCATGGTCAAAAAAATTAAAAAAGTCAAAGTGTGCGTCGGAAATTGTGATGATAAGTTGTCCAAAGTTTGCCGCAGTCGCGTCCTCTGAGCCAATTAGTGGACTTGATCAACTAACAAACATTGGTAATTTCTTTTGCAAATCCTTTGGAATGATTGTTTCCTTTAAATCATCAAGTAGCACTTAATACTTCAAACTACAGCATACTTCAACATCGTCTAATTTACGTAACTAATCTCAGCCATCACACGGGGAAGTTTTTTTTAATAAGGACAACAGGAAATACTTTTATTTACCATCATTAAGGCTCCTTCATAATCCCGCGGTATAGATTACTGTTCTAACCAGTCTTCAAAATCAAATAAATGGTTGAAAAACATAATGAGGAAAACAGAAAGGTCAATAAAGCACATGCTGGCACATGGGTAAAGTCTTCAGCAGCACAAAGGCTGAATTAGAAGTGGTCTAATTACTGGCAGGACATCGAGCTTGGACGTGCGTTCAAATGGACACAGTTTGTGTCCGTGACTTTTTACTGGTTTGAACACCTGATCCCAAAAAAAATGGTTGGTTACAAAAAAAGGTGAGCCCTTTAAAGGTGTAATGGTTCTTGCCTTTGGTCTGTCGACATCATCCAAATGCAACAGTCACAGGCAAGCTGTTGCAGTCACTCAGACACAGTCGTGACAGAAATGGAGAGCTGTTGGGCTTCATTTGACAGCTTGCAATTTATCATCACCTCACGATATTCAAAGGAGATGAACGCCATTCTTTGTGCAAATGTGTTGTTTTTCTCTGACACAGTGCACACGCATCATGACCGTCATTCTGTTCTTCCACTTCTTTCTTTCCTTTTCTCCCCTCTGCTACCTCGCTTACCCTTCTGTCTCTAATTCTGCTTTTTTTTAATGTGTGAAACATTTTTTCTTTAACCCCTCCCCATTGCTGCGCACGACATTCATGTGCATTTCTCGCTGGTTTCCAGGGGCAACATGGATGGCGAGGGACAAGTGGATTTGTCCAGAGCTAAAGGCTGGAGGAACAAAAGCAAGAAAAGGGAAGCGAATGTGCAGGACAAAGCTGCAGCGTGTGCAGACACTCGAACGGACGCACACCACAAACAGAGACACTGGCACACAATCCTGGCATGAAAGTGCAATGCGCGCTTGCATACCACTGGCCAAATGATTTTTGTTTGTGTGTTTGTTATGAAAAAAAACGAAAAAAAAACTGCATTACCACTTGCCAAACAGAAAGAGTAGAGCTTGTAGTCTCCAGCAGAAAAGCAGATCTTTATTACTGAAATCGAAGATAACGACGAAGCCGCTGGCTTTGACAGGTTCTTTCATTCATTCATTGGACGCAAAAGAATGAACGCCAGCCGTTAAAGTGCTCCAATAGTCCTCTAAAAATACTAAATATAAAATTGATTATTTTAAACACAGAAGCCTGGAAAATGAAGAGAGCTGTGACTGGACAAAAGTCCAAAAAGCAGACACTGTGTCATCTACCTTCCGCACGGAGGGAAACTGAAGACCTGAGTATTTAGTATGGTTTGTATACACCTTCATACAAAATTCAGCTGGGATTTTTGTTTAAACATTTCCTATTTATCTCCCACATGTGAAACAAAACCTCTTTGTGATAAATGGTAGGGTCCCACTGTCTGCTCAAGTAATCCATACATTCTGGGTGTAAACCAGAAGTTTATTGACCACAATCTCCATGCAAAGTGTTATCTACCTATCGGGTGCTTTTGTTTTGCCAGTGCACGGCATGCCTCTCTGGGCCCAGTCTGCAGTCCGGGCTGTTTCTTGGCAAAGGGTCCTGTGGGTGACACTTGGCTAATCACTGCAGGTGCAGCGTGTGGCTTTGACAGGGATCTATTAGCAGAGATGGAATCTAATATTCTCAAGTGTGTGTTCATGGGTTTACAATCACCCGACACCTTTGTCAGCTTAGAACGAGCCTTGCATATCTACATGAGTGTTTCCTCAAGGAGGAATGTAGCATTGCCATGTTTTTACAGCACAAACCAAACACTGGCATTAGAGGGGTGGGAGGGACGGGTGGGGGCGTAGTGTATTTTTACCACCCAAAAAGGCCACTGTGGTTCTCTGACTTGGAAAGGCAACCATCACATCCTGCACACTGGACCTTTAATTGAAAACAATGTCTACAGCTGTCTGCAATGTCTGAGATTTAGAACGTGGACCTGTTGCCATAGTTACAGAAGACACGTGAATGGTGCTGAAATAATATTTAAGACACTGTTAAAGAGCGAACACAAGAAAACCTGAAATGGTTTCTTAACAACGGTCCCTCTACACTTGCACACAACGCTACACAATGCAGACCACAGTGTTTAAATGGCAAAAGATTGCTGACACACACACACACACACACACACACACACACACACATATGACATCCAGAACCTTAACGCAGCTCTGCCTCCCTCAAGTGGACATCTTTTACCACTGATATTCAGTAACTGATCATGCGAATCGCTCCCTCACAGGTGCAGAGATGGCCAATAACAAAAAGGTTCACATGCCAACCATGCTCTCTGCTGCAAAATCCCTGCACACTTGTTAAATAGATATTGTATTTCTTTTTAGTAAAACCACTCTGCTCCCTGCATTCCAAATAAATTGATCGAGACTATTCATGCATATCTATTATCAAATCATCAAATCTGAAATCACTTTTTCTAATGCTTGAATTAAAGCCATCTCACATCTTCATTCCAACAACCTTTTTTTCATAATCCAGATGTCATTAAGGGGTGATTAAAATTAAAAAACACCCGATCATTGGCAAAAAACAACAACAACAAAACAAAAAAATGAAACAGAAAGCTGTACACTCACAAAAAAGGGGCAATACCATAATAAAATAATGAAATCCAGCATTAAAGGTTTTTTTTACCACAGTTTGGGCAGAGAATGTGGAGCAAAACCATATTCACACACATCTGAGAAGCCGGAGGTCCCACCTGAATCCTCAGCTGCACATTTGTAGGCATCCCCAGATATTTAGTACTAAGTTCCACTATAAAACATACTCATAGTTGGAGCTGATTTTGCTCTTTTCACTACTACAGACACGTGATGTTGCATTCACATTTGAACAAATAGTGCTACGCACGTATGTTCTTTCCCGTGGTTAAACTTCAGGATAATATATAATAAACAATTTCAGTTTACAAATCAGGCACAGAGTTCATTTTGTGGGTTGGGCCACTAGATGGCAGCAGCCGTGTAGATGTTTTCTAGTAACGTGAGGGTTATTGGAGAGAGACTACATGCTGGTTAGTATAAACCTAGCAGACTCACTCTTGTTGTCTACGATATCATTTTAGCATTTTTAGGACTCATTCCCACTGTGGGCCATGTGGGGTCGCTGCACGTATTGTGTCCTTAGAATCTCTTTAACCCGACCGCGCAGTGCCGTTGACATTTGGATTTACAGTTTAACATTTAAGGAGCTCTCGCTTCAGATGACTCACTGCCTACGGAAAGATCGGCCGGCCTTGTTGTGAATGCAGAGTCGAGGCAGTTCAACCCCTCGGAAAAAAACAGACAACAACTGTAGTGTCCCCGTTTTTTTTCTTTTACAGAGAACATAAGATGCGACAGCACTCCTCCAGTGAACCGTGGTTCTGCTTGAACTGCTTAACGACTGGAATAACGCAGCCCGAGTACATCCTCAAAACCCGTTGAAACACACCTGAACAGCGGCAGCTTTGCAGACTCAGTGAGCCTTTTATTATTCTTATCTGTATTCATAAACGAGCAGTGTCCCCATGGCCCTTTTTGATTCTCACACCACCGAAGAAAAAACGATTCCGTTGTGTTTGATGTATGTGATCATATCGAACTTAATTAACTTCAGTTACTACGGCAATAGATGATTGAATCGTTTTTCCGTCTTTTTTCCAATCCTCACATTTGTCGCTGCTACGCCTCCTCCCACAGAGCTGCACAGCCACTACACGGTTGGCTCATGGGCACGCAGTCAGCTGGTATGGTGACCCCTTCAGGGATGGCGGTGTAATTCCTTTCCCTCCATGGGATGACCAAAGGTGGCGCTCTGTCTCCGTCCCGGCATAAAAGCAAAACACACGCACAGACACACACACACACACACACGCACACACACACACTGGGCTTCCAGTTTTCTATGGGAAGTTAAGCTCGGGAATTTTAAGAATTTACCATGACCCCCTGATCTCTTCGCGCGGTGGTCTTCCGTTCCAACGCGAGATTACGAACAGCATTTTGAATTGCATTCACTTGCTGCAGTGGCTCAAAAAACAATTCATAACAGAATATATAACTACATATATATATAGTTCATTTGACACTGTCTTGATCAGCGTTGCAATTCTCACAGCATTATGAGTCGAAGCCAGTAAACATCAAGACTGAGTAATGACCCAGTGAGCTAAAACTTCAGGGAGTCTTCAGATATTACCGGGTTCACTGCCAAGGAAAGTAGCAATTTAGGTCAGAACCCATTACGATACTCTGCAGGAACCTTTCATTACATGTGTGCGTGCGAGCGTGCGCTTTTGTCAAATGTCAGTCTGTACTTTTTATTTCCGAACGTGGCGGTTGTTGTTCGTTATGGCGCTGCTCATAACCGGCCCGTGATGAGAGGGAGATGGGCAGGAGAGGCGCAGAGCGCAGAGAGAAGGAGCCCAGCAGCTTGCCAGGCGACAGAGGAGCTCAGAGCCGGCTGCAGCAGACGCAGGGGTGACAGTAAACAGAGGCGGATGAATACAAATGACCACGAGGGACAAGGGAGAGAGGTGGAGAGGGGACTCGGGGAGGGAGCAGGCGAGGTCGCGAAATGGCCTGTGGTTGTAAACATGGCTGCCCTGGGAAGGGTAAACATAGTCCTGTGGGTGTACGTCTAGAGATTATGCCTATTATTATATCTCTCTTTCATATTCATCTATATAGATATAGATATAGATCTATATTAGTCTCGAGAGAAAGAGAAACAGCACAGAGGCTGTTTGGGCATTTGTCTGTATTTGAATGTGTGGGATGGATGAGCAGAACGATGAAAGGGGGGGGGGGGGGGGGGGGGGTCAAGGTACCTCAGAGGTTAAGTGGCCGAAACATGAATTATGAATGAATCAGATCCAGAATGTAATAAAATAGCATTTGGTGCGGTTTTATTTTCCATCCAGCGCTTGAACACGATGCTGTGCAGGACGTTCCTGGCTACGCTCGCTTCAGTCCCGAGGCCTTGCTAGAAATATGTTTAATGAACATGACATGGATGCGTATGACCAAGAGCAAACTGCCAGTGGGTCACGTAGGTGGACCTCAACCCGACAGGGCACTGTTTGCATGTTCAGAGAGGCAGAGCCGTAGTCAAGATAACACCCGAACCCATGTGTGTTTGTGTGTGTGTGAATGTTTACATGGTTCTTATGCCAGCCTGATCTCCAAAACCTGTTCGTAAAAATGTATACGAAAATCTGTAGTGATACATACGAAATAAATACGGAACAACTGATGACGTCACCCTATTCAAAGTGAATGGGGACCTGCACCACGTAAACACACTTTAAGTCTAACAATGTAAAATAAACGTGTTATGATTGCATTTTTAACGGGAAATCAATGTTAAATTGTAAGAATACAATACTAACCCTAACCCCCTCAAAAAATCCAACATGGCGGAGAGACGTTCACTCCAACATGGTATCCAACATGGTCCGCCATGTTGTTCACTCAAGGAGCGTGGTTAACCACCGCCAGTTCCTATGTATTGTTATGAATTTGTATGTTCAAGATTTTCGTATACATTTTTACGAACAGGTTTTGGAGATCACGTTGCTTATGCGACGGTGGTACCTTACATGGAATCAGTGACTGACACTATAAGACTGACTTTTAGTGTAAAAGTCCATACGAGTCCATTCACCTGGCTGGAAGTTATTATTTGACTGCGATTTCTTTCTTTTTTTTAGTCCAATAACTAAATAAATTGTTATTTATATCAACTAATCTCATTTCATCATAACAGAACATGAAAGAACAGATTATAAAGTGTCCTACTAAACAGTCAATTATTTTTCATGAATAAGGATTAGAAACGCTTTTTAAATCTTATTCTGAATAACAACCTCAAAATTGCCCCTCCCCCAAAATAAAGATGACAACTAGGTTTTTTCCCCCCACATACGCTTCAGTACTTCAATGAATTCACTAATAATGCGAGTGACCTCTTTTCCTCCTTCTTTGGATCTCCATCTCATTTTAGGGAATTCAATAAAAGGAGGCAGGTTTTGCACCTCATTACTAAATAGAAGTGGAAAGAGCACACACACACACACACACACACACACACACACACACACACACACACACACACACACAAGAGAAGGAACTTTAAGTAAACACAAACAAAAGAAACGACTAGGCTCATTTCCAATGATCACTCTAATGAAATAAGAGAGCATTATAAAAGGGCTCATTTGGGAGGGGAATGATGCAGGGATTTATCAGACACGCGTGTGTGTGGAGTGGCCACTGATGCTCGATGGGAGGGGAATTACTTCTCAAAATTGCCACTGAATAATTTATGAGAAAATAAAATGCTCGTCTCCACTTTTCCACATCCGGTGGATCGAAATCAATGACGACGTGTTTCTGTGGATTGATAAATGCAAAAAGAAACTTTAAGTTTAAGTTTTAAATGTAATATTGTAGAATAAAAAGCTTTCTATCAAAGCTAAATATGGGAACAATATTTAATCTTTACATTTTTGTCTAGAAGAAGTTTCCATTTAAAATGTGCTTTGATGTGACCCAGATTCTTTAAGTTGGTGCCGCATTTGAAGGTTCACGGCCGTCACCACAGTTGCAATTTATTTCCCATTACACTGCAGACAGTGACACTCTTTTTAATGCAGCACTCTCCTAAAAAAATATGTTCCTAATTAAAATCTGCGAGTGAACAAAGAACCTGAGCTCAGCTTTGTTATTTCCGCAAGTGAAGAACGCACACAGGACAAAAACATTGTGTCTGTGTGTGTGTTTGTGAGTACAGAGGTGTGGAGGGGGAGGAGGGGGGGGGGGGGGGGTTGTGTTATGAACTGCTAATCCATAAACTGGTTTTCTTCCACCCACTTTAGACTCCATATTTTCCTCTTGAGGCAGAATTGTTGATCTACTGGCCGGACTTCCACGTCCGATCACGCGTGGCAGTCAGCACAGAGCACTCGATCTAATTCTAAACGACAAACGCTTCCACCCTACCGACGGTCATCCGTTGCGTCGCATCAACTCTGTGTTGGTAAATTGTCTCAACCAGCAGCAGCCAGCATACTGCTGTGCCTTGTTTGTACGGAGAGAAAGAAAAAGCCAGCGGCTGGATACGAGTCGAGCGTCACGCAAAGAGGGCAACAGGTGCTGTGCGAAGGTGTGGGTTTGGAAACCGATTAAAGTGACACATAATGCGCTGGGAGTATTACGCCGTGTCGTAGAGAGATCAGCGTCGGGAACACTGTATTCTGTATGGAGAACATTGGAGATGAGAGATTGCCCTGATAATGTGGTGTGGTCGGGTAGTAGTGAAACGATCTTCTCATTGAGAAGGCCGTTCTACAGCAGCAGAAAAGGCCTTTGAAGCACAACGAAAGATTATTCCTTTTTAAACGGTTTCATGAATTGTATACAATTTGTGCTCATTAAAAGACAATGACAAACTCGCTGGATTAAAACTTGTTTGCTTTTGGGTAATATTCATGAGGCTTTTTATCTTAATTATTTTTTGTTTGTAATTGGGATTTCTTTGTTGCGGGAATGAATAAACAAACCACAAGTGGTGCATTCCTACTTCTACAAGAGATATCAACATACTGAAAATGTTACGAGATTACCCAGCGGAGAAGTGTTACATTTATTTCAGAATTATTAGCAAAATGGGGTGACAGCATCCACAGATCCTCCCCTGTGGTTGGCATGTATGTGCACCGTGAAGCTTTAAAGATCTAAGCCCCCCGCACACCGTCTGTCTGCAAAGCTCAATTGCATAACTGTAAAGTTTTAACCAAAATATCAAACCACTCCTTCAAGGTCTCAAACTTTGATATTACGGGCACGATGCTCTTGTGGCACAACCCGGAGCAGGCGGGGCGCCTTAGCGTTTGCATCCCGTTGCTCTGAGGTTCTCTTCTCAAACCGAGGACCCTCTCAAGGTCTTCTCACTAAACACACGTCTCGCTCGCCCTCCGAGGAGCCGTGCTGCACTACTTAGTATGAAAAGCTCTCCATTGCTCCTCTAGAGTATTATGAGTGGTCGTCCGGGGATACAAAAAAAAAAAAAAAAAAAAAAGGAGCAAGCTCCGCTCCAAAAACTCCTTTGGGCAATTAAAAACCCACATAGGAAGTCCTCGACTAACTCTTTTAAAAGCCACCCATGAAATGAAAGATGAAGCGGCGAGAGGAAGAAATGGTTAAGAGAGAAGAGAATGTCAAATACGAGAAGATGAGAGCAGGAGGGCCGGAGGAGTGCATCTCCCTCCTATCCGCTCTCTCCTGCCCCGGCTCCTTACTGAAGACGCACTTTGCACTGCGCTCCACTTTCATCTCTTCTGGTGTAAAGCTATCAGGCATTTAGCCGTCTCTCGCCCCTGCAGGTAACGATCAGCGGGCCCATTAGTTCACCCATGGACAGCACGCAGGTTTTCGGCAGGGTCATAAGTTATTCACGTCTCTTGCTGTGAGGCTTTTGTGAATAATCCGTGCGAGCGGACGTCTCCCACACGTATATACGGATGTGGTATCGGGCTGATTCTTTCATGCTTTCGTTGCTTTTAGCCTCGGGTGATTGCATTAAACACAGCAAATCAGGTTTGCATGGATCAAGTGAAAGCACAAATGCATGCTTTGGCCACAGAGCAGCTTTCCCGGATCCATCCAGCTGTAATTCCCGCCCAAAATCACCCCGCCCACATCTGTTGAGGAGACCGACCGAGGAGGAACGCCACTTGGCGGACTGACTGCCTGCGTACTGGAGGTGCGAGGCAAATGGAGCATCATCTGCCTGGCAGCTTGCTCGTGGCTTTCGCTCTCGTCTCGGCCGGGGAATTGGCTTTCCTGGCCGATTCGCTGGATTGTCCACCTTCTGTTTCCAAGAGGACAAAGCCATACATCACACACACACACACACACACACACACACACACAGTCACGCTCACATTTAACCTTCTGTCTCCTTTACTGCGCTCTGTGTGCATACATCAGCTTCCCAGAGGGCTTCGCCACTGAGAGATACTTTGACGCTCTGCACCCCACACACACACACACACACACACACACACACACACACACACACACACACACACACACACACCTTTACTCCAATGTAGCAGTTTGCTATAATAAACTATATTCAGATCTGAATTCTAAGGCGATACATTTACGTTACTGTGCCTATGTTGCCATGTTAGGCAGCACGCTAACCCCATAGCTAGAACTCACCCACATGTCTGTGTGCTCAAGCAGCCGCGACAAAATCACTAGCCACATTGATTTGTGTTGCAGTAGCGAAAAAACCTGTCACATCTGACTAAGCTTCGGTTTATATCGTTTCTAGGCATAAAGCAGCATGACCTCTGAAAGGACCGCAGCTGACCTCCATATTTCATACCATCTCTGTATAATATTACCTTTTTGAAGAGGCCACATTTTCACCTCGCTGTCAACCTCCACAAAGCTATTCGCTCCCCACGCGTGGCTCCATCGCGCCCTCCATCTTTTACCATTGAGAGGTGGTCACCTTCTCCATGAGATAAGAGCAAATACAAAAGTAAAGCCCCACCGGAATGCAGTGGCTGAGTACAAACCCCCCCCTCCCTCCCTCCCCAGGAAGATTACATTTTCATCGCGTAAGGTTGTGGTCAGCCTTTAACAGTCTATAAACCAAAAAACAGACACTTCATTTAGTAACTTCAGTAACTTCTTGAAATGTTTACATGAATTATCAAGTTCTCAGAGGGATAGTTGTTGCGGCTGCATGACGTATTTTGCTAAATTACTGATTTAATTCCTCTTTTCTTCGACAATAACTGAGGGACATAGAGAAGACTCGTTTGATGCTTCGTTTGCTTTCAAAACCCCAACAGGCTTTCACTTGCACACTTCTGATTACAACATTTAACGACTGTATCCAAGGTGGGCACGTAGTATACAACTGCCCCCCCGCGCGGCCCCCAAGGTATCATCACAATGACAGCAACGACACACCGCTGTAGTCGGCGGTTTGTGATTGGCCGTTTGTTTGTTCATGTGGGCCTACAATCCGATCAGGAACTCCGTTGTGCACCTGTGCCGCCGCCGTCAACAATTTATCCAACACAACGCGCGTGCTGTGCAATTGCTCACTGTGTAATGATCTTGCTCAAAGTTCTAAAACTTCCATTGGCATCCCCTTCCATCGCTTCGCACGTGAATACCCGCGTGGAACGGAGCACGTCCGCGGCGCGTCTCATTTCAGCTCGCTCATCATGTCCTGCGGGTCCTTGTCGCTTTAGTTATGCAGCTCTGGATGGACCCGGAGAGGCTGCTAATTTGAGTGGCCCTCTCATCAGTGCAGCACGAACCAGGCAACAGAGAACTGCAGAGCGGGAAACCTCGCAGCACTTTAACCACTTAAACCAGTTGGCTCAGACAGGATTAACCACAAGGAGAGTACTCAGGAACAAAATAGATCACACGTTAAGCGACAAAAACTGTCGCCATTTACTAGTCTCACGGCGGACGCCACGGGAGGGGCATTTCTTCACCTGGAACCGGGCAATTCGGCATCATCGATATGCTGTGAATCCACTCGGGATGCCGCAAGAAACCATATTATGATCAGCTGGCCAAAATAAAAAAACCTAAACTAAAAAATTAAACATTATCATGATGTGATCAAATTCAACGCTGTAAATTTTCTTTAGAGAGAACCGTCAGGGATTAATGCCACACCCCCCCAAAAAACGTCACTGCCATTGGTATTAACTGCTAAATGTATGTTATCATAATGTTGTCCTTCAGTCAGGGCCTGAAGTAAATAAAATAAATAAAAGGGATTTTGTTCCCCTTGTTAATGGTTTTCTGGTTCTTCTGACAGAAATGCACTCACTGTGGAAAAGGCTGCTAGATTACCGAGCATGGACAATATAGAGACGTAGTCTAACCAACCCCTATAAGGGCTTTGTTTCAGGGGCTGCTATCTGCCGAATGCAATACGCAGAGACCTCGGCTTCTCGTCTGAGGGGAACAAAGCGCTGGACTCAGCCGTCAACGCAATTCAGTCTACCGCACACCTGACACACAATGATAAACAGAAACAACAATCGGGGCCTTTTGGTAAAGGAAGTATCACATATTGGTTCAGCTACAGGTTATACAATAGGAAATATATATAGATAAGAAGAACTTAGTTAAAGTTTACTTTGTTGTTTAAAGAGGTAGGTTTCAAATAGCTGGCATTTGCTGATAGACCTCATTGTCATGGTTCTTAGAAGAAGAGGAAAAGAACCTTTAGGGTGAACAGAGGACGGACCCTTCTTCCAGGATGGACAGACATGCAATAGATGTTATGTAAGCATAAAGATAGCAGAGTAGCAACACATTGTATGCGTATGACATGAAATAATTGTGATTAAGATGATACACAAAAGGAGCCTGAATGCCAAAACCAAATTGGCCAGAAAGGAAGGATGTGCATCAGATGAAACAAAATCAAAAACCCGAAGGACTGAGTGACAATTTTCAACATTGCTTCCATCTATAGGACAACAACCGAATCCCTTGTTACGGTGAGAGGATTTTTAATCAAGTGCACACGAATTGGACTTGAAGACGTGTGTGTGCCGCTTGGCATGCAAAAAAAAAAGAAGGACCTTCTAACCTGAGAATAAAAACATCTCTCCTCATTTTAAAGACAATAAAAAAACGACATGTTCTCTCGCTGTTTACTTAGATGCTGCCTACGCAGCAGCATCTCATGCTCCTATACCATGACAAACACCCATGGTACTCCCAATTTACCAAGTGCCATTACAAAGACTGCAAAACAAACACAAAGATGAGCCGACTGCCTCTTTGGTCAATTGCCAGGTCAGCGTCTTCTTTCCCTCTGTGGAACAACCTCCCTGACCAGGCAGCTTCCAAAGACGAAAGCCAGGAATTAATCACGGGCCGCCCGTTTCACGGCTCCCCGCACACCTCCGGGGGCACCTTCACTTTGCCAGCATGCAGCAGGACATTTATTGGTGTCAACTTTCATACCCGATCAATTCTTCTTTGTTTCCGCAACGCTTTGGCTCTCTGAGCTCCGGAGAATTTGCAGCAGCTCGTTTAACTTTCCTCCAAATGAATCCAACAGCGCTCCCTCTGCTGCCTCCACCTTCGGAAAATAAAACCTGTTGCGTTGTGGTCGGGCGGTCGACAACAACAGCTGACTGGATGTCCGGGCGTCATTGTGGACCGGATAGGGTGGCGCGATGCCGTGGCGACTTGCAAAAGACACGAGGCAATCATACCCAAGGAGAAAGGTTCAGTGAGCATAACGATGCCTCTGCATGCTTATGCACTTACTTCACCTCTCATACGTCCGGCCCTTTCCTCCTCTCACACATGGCTACGAACCATTTCTGCCTTCATTGTGTGCAGCGGGCGATCTCGATATCAGCTGTTGTCATCTAGACGAAAGCGCAGTGACACACCTGCACTGTTAACCTGGCGTGTCGCTGCCATCTCCTTTCAGAGAGGGTTCACGAGGCCGCTGTCGGTGTCGCGGCCGTGGACTCTCTGTCTCGGTAATGTATTCTTACTGCTTTTAAATGCTTGCGTTGAGGGCATTTACTCAGTAATAATTATTCAACACTTGATATTTAACACAGTTGCCTCTCTTAACGGTGCCCCTCCGGGGCAGTGGGGGAAGAAGGACACGTCTCCAGCATCTTATGTTGTTTAATTAGACTTAGCAGGAGTCATCACACTCATTCGTTAACACTCTCTCCGACTCCAACTTCACAGGATGTTGACTTAATGAAACCAAGATGTTGCCGCTATCTCCCGAGTCGATCATGGAGGAAAATTGGTTTGAGCTAAGGATGTTGCCTTATGAAAAAAAAGGAACATTACCTGTGATAATAGGGGGGATCGTTCAGAGGATTGAGTTACTCAGGGTATCCACGTTGTTGACCCGTAGCCAATTACTTGCAGAAAATTCCTCAAATGACTACCATCAGATGAGGCGCAGGTGCTGCCCAATTATATAATTGGTTACGCTATAATATGATAGTGAAGAATGCCCAATATATATATATATATATATATATATATATACACACACACACACACACACACCGGCAAAGAGATGGATATCAAAGTGAAAGGTCAAAAAAAAAGACAGGGACAGGGAAGGCTATTAATGATTTTGATCAAAAAGAAGGCAAAAACAGCACTCTGTCTGCAGTTGGTATTAAAATGCAGTGTAATGTATTGGAAACTGCACTGCATTCACTCACTTGTTTAGACACAACTCTGGCTGTGCATCTGCCACTCGACACACATCTTTGAACCACGAGCGAATACAAGACCACAGAGCTGTGACGTGTGATGTGTTGCCTTAAAGTCTGCAACAGATTACACCCCATGAGCAGCCGGGCCAATTACACTCAGGCCCATGTAGCTATTCGATACAGCAGCAGAAGACAAATTCTTCACCTTCAGTTTGGCTTCGATGCGTCTTGGTCATGTGGCGGCGTGGGGACGGTGGTTTATTGCCGCTATGTATTCGGTGGGTTTTAAATCATGGCTGCTTCCAGATTCAAGGAGCTCTATTCATCACCGGAGAATACTCAGAGACACCGGGGAGCAGAAGCACAAGGATGCCGGACGAAGGTTTTATATGAAATTAGTGTTGTGACAAGAATGGGATTTCAAACTTTCTACACCATTTAATTCATAACACATTCATCAACTATTTCAATCGTGATCATGTGATCGACACTAACAGAACAAAATAAAGTAAAATGTGCAATTCAAAATAATAATAATTTTCTTCTGGCTCAGTAGTTACCCGTGCTGGCATTATGTGCCCACTAATTCGAACCAACACACAGTATAAAAAGAGCAGATATCACCCTGATGTAAAAGGTGTTGATGGTTGTAAATCAATACACAGCCTCACGCTTCTGACGTCTCATTTTTTGTCTGAGTTTCTCTCCGGAGTCAAGGGCAGAACATTTCTGTGTATGAATCACCGTCTAACAGACAACTTTCTTGGATGAATGGCACACACATTCTCAGAGTACACTCTGACCAAAAAAAGAAGGAAAATCCTGTTTGTGTAGCACGCTATGAGGTGTTTACGAATGTACAGGTGCGCAATATTGAATATTTACCGTCCAATAAGTCCAATATGCTGATAATATTGCTGCTATATTCACCTTTAATTCCAATGTTGCTATATTCACCTTTTATTTCAATACTGCTACAACTCTTATTTCAATGCTGCTATATTCACCTTTTATTTCAATACTGCTACAGCTCTTATTTCAATGCTGCTATATTCACCTTTTATTCCAATGCTGCTATATTCACCTTTTATTCCAATACTGGTATTTTCACCTGTTTATTCCACGCCTAATAGCAGAGAATGTCGAGCGTCTCCTGTTGTGGAAATAGCATAATAATTATAATGCCTTTTATCTTTCTGGCCCGCTGGAATACAATACTTTTCCAAATGTTCTTGTGTAAAGTAAGAAAAAGTACTTACATGTAGGGTTACACATTTTATGAATGTGATTTCTCTGCAGGTAATTTATGCAGCGCTAAATGCTATAGGCCTAAGCTAATAGTGTGAACGGAACACCGATCTGCCAAGGACTCCACAGAAACAGACTTCAGTGGAGGAAAACGTCCTCTGTGAAATGTTTAGTCTTTTTTTTCATCAACTTGCTACACCGAGAGTTTCACACTGTGGGTGTTAAACTCAGTATGTAGTAAGAAGGTTCTTTGCTTCAGGAAGTATGACCCAGTTTATTTTACATAGCATCAGAGATGTGACCAGAAGACAAACAATGATTCAATATGACGGACTGACCGGCGGGCTCATTAAATATTGACTCTGGGGAAATATGCTGCAGGGCATACCTCAATAATATTGGCACACGACTCTACGTCAAGTTTGTGTACACTGCCGGTCGCATCTTTAACGTGGGCGAGTTCAGGATTGAAGCACTTGTGGGTAGATAGATTTCCAAGACAATTTCCAATGCTTACATTCCGTATATTGGATTCATGAATAGTGTAAAAAAATACAAAAACAAAGGAAAGTTGTATTCTAAATGTAAATGAGCTGAAACTTTTAGCAATGAGAAAGGAATCAAACTAATTTCCTCTCTGGCCACGGCTTCTTTAACCTCAACACTGCCCAATGTAGTTGGTGCAGTGTATGATAAATGGAGCAAGACAACAGAAGACAAATGGGTGACGGTGGCGATGGGATGTTGGTCCCTCGCGGGGATCCCGCTGTGTGTGGGGCAGACGCGGCTTTGGGCCGTCGGGAGGCTGAAACCACAGCCAGCTGTGAAGCCTGAGAGCAAAGACAGCCAAGGCAATTAAGAATGACAATGCTACAAAGCTCCACTGCCACCTCACGCTGACGCACGCCGTCCAGTAGGAGTTTAGACCACGGTCGGGTTAGACTTGTTGCCATTTTCAAGTTGACATGCATGCCTGTGCAAAATGGCATCGCTTCACCATTTCCTCCAATAAGACAGTGAGTGAACATTCTCATCATTGGCTTATCAACTGGTTACATATGGTACAAAAGGTGCAAATAAAAAGGTTTTATTAAGTCACAATGTCCTTAAACTTTTACCACCAAATTCTAAATCAGTTCATCCAGGAATCCCAGCGGATGATCCAACATTGCTTTCACAAGCACGGAAATGACGCGTGGACACAGAGAGCTCAACAACGTTTGAGGTCTGACGACCAAAAAACACAAAAGTGTGGTGCTTTAGTGCAGGTGGACGCGTGTGCCAAACTTGACGAGATTACCCCCAGGCGCCCTCGGGCTATTGCGTTTTCAGGAATAGAGCGGGCCGAGCGATACACAAGAATCATCTTTCCCCAGGCTGCCAAACTCCTGAATGCATCCTCCACCCTCCACATATAACAGTTACTTTATGTGCTGTTCTTGTAAGATGGAAAAAACAAACTGCTGCTAACGTGTAACCTTGTACAGAGAAGAAACTATCAACATGGTTATCTTGTAACTTTTTTTCTTCTTTTACACTCTGAAACCCTGCAGCCTGTTAAAGTCTACCTTCAGGTCCTAAATGATGCAGGTGCAGACAGGCAGGTGGGTGCATGATGCCACAGGGAAAGGATGGAAGTAGGGCACATTCATTCTGTGCTCCGAGATGCCCTGCAGACACGTTGCAGTTTTTATTACTGCTGCATCTAGAAAAAGATCAAGTGTGACAGACTACTGTATTTTGCTTGCCCGACCTTCTTGCACATATCTCGCAACTGTGTGCATATTTAATCCGGTAGAGAAGGTATGCTGCAGATTCCTTTTGCCTTTACAGTCGATAGAGGTAATGAGATCAGCGTGGTTGGATAGTTCTAATTAGCAAACGCTTTTAGCAAGTGAAGGAGGGGAAAACGCCTCCTTCACTTGAAGCATACCTTTTGATGTTTTATGATTTCTTTTTTTAAACAGTAATGGTGAAGATGGGTTTGCAATCATGTTCACACTCATGACATGAACGTAGTAGGAAAAACCTTGCTGCATTGCACATTTAGAGTTCAAAATCTACTTTTAATCTCAAATTGGTCTACTTAAAAATAGTGGGCACCAAGTTAATGGTTTGATGACAACTGCTTTAGAAAAGACCTCCCCCATCTTCTTCAACTCTGCACAAACAATCCCTGTGTACTGCTCTTCATCCCCACACTCCGCCCACCGTCCTCGAAGCATCCTCATGAGATCTCATCTCTAATTAAATCACTGCACCGCTCCAACTCATGTAGCTATGGCGACGATTTGCTAAATGGGCAAGGTGACCTTCTGTGAGATGACTCAAAAAGGACAAATGTATTTCATACACATTCGGCAATCAAATTCAAAAGTGCAACTATTCGAAATGGGTCGGACAGGTTAACTGCACATAGAAGTTATCTCTGCTGGGGGTCACAGGCAGACCTGCTTATTTTTAAATTCAACATTTGTGTTAATTACATTCCGTAAAAATGACAGCAAGAGATTTTTTTGCTGCTGAAGGTTGTTGTCAAATGTCACCGTCTGAAAGATGAAAGCTCCAATCCTTTTGTTTTTTAAATAAAACTTTCTAAGGGATTAACGGTATGTACGTGTTAGGAATCACATCAACAAGGCATATCCAAGCTGATCCACTATGCTGCATAGTAGAATATTATTCCCATGTTCACTAATACTAAAATAAAAGACTGTAGTGGTTTTAGATGTGAAACCTCATACTTTCAAATATGCAGCAAGTGTAGGCGCGATCAGCTGAAGCATACATTAGGACCTGTAGCAATTTAGCATCCCTTATGTTATTGCAAACATCAGCATGCCATATCTGGGTTGTAAATGTGTGCGACATGGTATAGGGCGGGTCAGGTATGAAAATCCTGTAGTGAACGGTGGGACAAGAACAAAAATGTCTTCCCAGCTGATAGAAATGGAAATAAGTGTGCCTTCGTTAAGACATTCACAACATTTACAGAAATGATGGTAAAAAGACATATTTGAAATCACTCAATTAAATGCAGTAAATAAGAAGTTAGTTTGAAAGGAAAAATAAGTATGCCAGGTAGCTCACAGTCTGTATAATGTACAATAGAAGAGGCGGATAATGTCTGACAACTTCCAAAAGAGTTCTACTAACGGCTCTGTAATAGGAGCCATCAAGCCGACCTCTCAATTCTCCCCCGGGGGGTCGCTACAAAATCCGTCTCCTGTTAATAAGCAAATGGTCCTGTTCCGATTCATAGTCAATCCCCCAAATCCCCCTAGTGAGATTAAATCAACTCAGGAGTCGATTTCAATAAAGCAATAAAAAAAACTTTTTTCAATTTCAAAAGACGCCCACCCTGTTGGCTCGTGGGTTGAAAGAACGAGATGCATTCTTCAAAGAGGGGTTGCCACGGTCATTCTGAATTTCTGTAAATTTCAGTATATCAAGAGAGAAAGAAGGAATCATAAAATCAATAGAAACTCGAGCCACTTTTGGGCTGTCCATTTCTACGCTCACATTTCTAATGGTGACTTCTGAGTGGGTCTGCTGCATGGCTTGTTGTCTACAGTTCTTTTTCATCTACGTTTGCTGGTGGTTGTCATGCCCACCAGGAGTTCCCCATGCAGGCTACAAATAGGATCAGTATATCATACGAACATATGTGATGAGTATTTTCTCATTTAATTAAGAACTTAGTTCAGAGTCAGCGTGTTCTAATTGTGGATCGAGATATCTTAATGTAGGATTTTATTGGCATGCAAAAAAACAAGAATTCATCATAATGAATTCCACCCTACGCCATAGATATATTTTTGCGAAACGACATAGAAATAAAAGACATAGAAAATAGAAAAAAATATTCCAGGTAACATCAGCTGATTTCTTTATGATGGATTGCAAAAAAAAAAAGACAAGACTATTTATATCTAGATCTTATATAAAGAATGTTACATGTCCCAATACAGTCAGTCTGCTACAACACTGATGAACCATGACGGTTAGTTGGGCTGTTTTTCTAACATTCTCAAAACAGAAATGAAACAAAAATGAAGATTACTGAAGGCTTTCCCTTTGTTACAAATTTGATTGCATTTATTTTAATATCCGTGTCTGCAGACATCTAATGCGGTAAAAATCACATGCGCAACCACTACCCTCGCCTGTGACCGTAGCCTCACTGGGCTTTTCAATGTGACTTCTGTCATCCAGCATCCAGCCGGGAAGCCTGAACTGTCAGGCCCGTCGGCACTCCGAGGGGTCGCTCACGTCGCGGTCCGATCAGCATCGCTTAGGGGCTTAAGGGATAAAGGCACCGGCTGAACTGGTCAAGTCTGGCGGGGGAAAACTTTGTTGTCATCTCGCTCCCCTCGATTCCTGCGATGGCTCTAGTGAAGGTGTCGACTAAAAGACATACAAACGTCTCTAAAAACGCAGGTCCAATATTAACTGTCACTGTGGCCTGGTCCTCTTTATCAAATCAAATGTTTGACGGTCTCTCTTTTATTTCCCATCTCTAACATTTGATCCAAATTTAGCACCAAAATCCGAGGAAAGGAGAGTGTGAGAAAAAGAATATTGAGGACGGAAGGAAAAGATGAAAACTGGGGAACGCGTGTGCGTCAGTGTGGCCACAAACCAATGCCGTTATTTGTGTCCCCGTGTTTGCGTCGATGAATCAGGAAATGTACAAGGTGGGAGAGGGAGAGGGGGGTGTATGTCTCAAGAGGACACACTGATTGAAAGAGAAAGAAAACAGGAAAAGGAGGAGGGAAATGATCTGAGAAACCAAGCACCGTACGTGGGGCTTTGAGGCCCACTATGACCGACAGTAACCAATGACTACGGTGCGCTGCAAAACCCCTGATCACATTCAGGAAGCTGTGCAACCTGCGGGCTGTTTATTGTTAACCCATTTCCTCCGGCGGGGGACACCTAATAGCTGCCGCCCTACAACATGATGCATCCCAAGCTGTTCTGTTAGAGCCATCGAGGGAGATCATACGTCTTCATCGTGGCATCACTGGATGCGACGGGAAGCGGCCGCCTTCCGATGTCGCCTCTTGATCAGCGTGCCGCTGACAGAAAGTAGAGGACGTTCGCACGTCCCCGCCGATAAGCTGCTTACTATTGAAGCAATAAACATTTTCTTCAAATAAATATTTTAATTGATAGTGAAAATAAGCCTGCCCTCTTAAAACACTCCATGGGGCATTCGAGTGGGCTGTATAGGGTTTTTCAAAGGAAAAACAGATTTACAGGATTTAAAATGGTTTATTAGAAGGCCATGCAATTACATCCCGTGCATGTTAAGATGGTCAATGACAGCCTCTTATAGTGATGGTGAAATTCAGTGCTTCCCCTGTAAAATGTGTATTCTGTGACAAGTTGCAGTATTTACTCTTGTTTATGGTTGTACGGTTATAATAAGCAGAAAACACACACAGGGAACTACTGACCCATAAAGCTTTAAATCTGTTGAGAAAAGTCATCCACTGAATAGTTCAACATTTAGGATAATGTCTATATTTCTTCTTTTTTTTAAACATTTTCCCTAAATTCATTCGACTTGGAACCACCACTGGCCTTAAGAGAAATGAAGTAAAGGGGGACGACTTCATATATTATTATTACCATTATTTATTTTCAGCAGCAAGGTTGTTTTTTATTCATTTCGACTTGGTTTCTCACAACGTTGCTGCATTAACGGAGCAAAAGGGCGTGCCAGCAACATTTCATACTTCTCTGGAAGAAAACCTGCCGTGACTGCGATGAAACTAACTAATTTAGTGCAGCTTTGCCATTTTACGACCATGTACCTTTTTTAATGTGTAACAAAATACACAGAGAGTTATCAGTGATTCCGTAGTACTCTCCGCGTCTTTGACACAGATATCCTGACAGAGCACATAAATAAAACATTATTTATGAAGCAGGGGTCTGTCTCATCCTGTGATGTGATCGGTACAACACATCCAGCCAAAGGCTCAGGGAATCACCCAGCGGCAAGCTGTCAGTCTGGAGAGGCTTCGGCTCGGAGCGCTTTACGAGGCCGTCCTTCAAAAAGGGGGTTTCATCCATTTTTAATAGCTGAGCAGATGACCGTCGACGAAGGGGAAGCCAGGGGGGAAGTAGAAACTGAAAAAACAAATTCACATTTTCCCAGAGCCAGTCACACTCGCCAGCCTGTGGTTGCGGCTGGACATTGTCCAGTTTTCACATTGGACGAATGTTTCCCATGTAGGATCCCACTATCCCCTGGTATAGTGGGATCCTACTTGGGAAACATTTGTCCAATGTCAAGCCCGTTTTGGGCCAGATACTACCCACTTTGATCTCAAGTGGGCCAGATGGGGGGGGGGCGGATGGTCGACGGGGAGGGGGCAGAGTCATTTCCAAGCGGGCGCTGCTGCCTGGAGTAACGCCGTGGTCGAAAAGGTCTAACGCAGGGGGTCCCCCTACTTTCAATCCAAGTCATGGCGATCTACCCCCCCCCCCCCCCCCCCCATGAAAAGAACCACCCCCCGATATAAAACAAAGACAACGAGGCTGTCTGAAGCGGCCACACAAGCGTGGTTACCTGACGTGATTTGTTTTTCCCAATGGCAGGTGATCTACGACCGGGTCCCCCTGGTCTAATGCATGCGCTCACTCACAGAGCGCGACCCCTAGTGGGCTTTTTCAGGAATAGCAGCTACGTTTATAGAAATGCAAATTTACGTCTTTCTCTAATTCTCACAATAGCGAAGTCATCTGGCGGGCCGCACCGGACCCCCCCCCCCCCCCCCGGCTAGCTGGTTTCGGCCTTGAGTTTGACACCTGTGCACTAGACAGGAATAGTATTCCTAGTAGTAGTATTTTTTAATTGAAAATACCTGGCTATTGTGAATTGGACAGAGAAATGGGTGATGGCTGCAGAGACTTTATATGTCCGTGTTTGACAGCTTGGGACATTTTTGTGGCGTTTCTGTTATTTCATTAACAAGTTTTAATTTTCTTCCTCCTCAATATTTCAACAATGAATATTTAGCCTGTAAATTACAATTCTAATCATGGGCAAAGAGGCACTTGCCAAAGCATAAAGATGTTTCAACTTGAAGACTTTTATGCAATCTGCTGGAGGAAATGCTAAATGGACACATAAAAAGGGGCTTTGCCATCTGTTTTGAGACGTGAAACAACAGACGAGTGTCACGAGGCGACTTCTTGAGTGGAGCATCTTTATATATTCAATTTATATAGAATATAATAATATCTAATAACAAATTTTCTGCACACTGTCGCATCAATTAATATGATACTACAACCGTACAGTATACGGTCCATAACAATGTAGCATTTAGAACATTTCTTGACTGTATATTATATTGAAATCAAAATCGAGCCGGTGCGTACTGTTATAGGCGGCGGTTGGGGTACTTTAACATCATCACAGGTAAAGAAGGTCACTTTGTGTATTCTTGTATTACATACCAGGCTGACTAAAGACGGGCTGAAATAGGGACTGTAAAGGCCGTACAGTTGACTTGCTAATGGATTCTGAGTAGCTGTGAAGTAGTGCAGCTTTTCATCGTCCTCCGTTACGTTCTGGTTGTATTCCATCCACTTGGGGACTGAAACCCAACCAGATTTCCTCCACTTGTATGAGCACTGTCCCTCTGACTGAATGTTGGGAAACACGTTCCTTTTTTTATTTTCTGTGCTTACAGCTGAGGCAGGGAGAAACACATCCCCCCTTTACACAGTATCAATGTCTGTTATTACAAAAAATCAAATTAATTAAATGGTCTCCGTGTCCCTGGTATTGATATTTATCGTACATCCATTACCGCATTATTTTAGAACATATCAGGACGTGTCTCATAAGGATGAGCCCTGTAGCACTAAATCTGTCTTTCCAAATCAATGTCCCCATAACTGACTTTCAAATGCACGTGTTCATCTCTCAACACCGGGTCAGTAACACAAGTCGTCTGAAGAACAAAGTCAATACACTTCAGATCAATAAGACCCAGACCAGCGAAAAGCATCCACAACTCAATTCATTCGCCAAGCTGTGCTTGATGCTGATCCCCGCTAATGAAAACGTGGGACCTTGTCCGTAATGTGTGCGTTAGCGGGGGGGGGGTTTTCTGCACATCTTTCACATTCCTGGCAGCCTCGCTGAAACAGTACAGTAGCGGCGCACTGGGCCAGCGCCGTGGCCTATGCCGCGTGATTGGGAGTGCGGCCGGGACCGGAGTTATATATAGCACGCGCACCAAAAGAGCAGTTCCTGGCAAGCTCTCCAACGCCGTAGGGATCTAATGACATGGTCGGGGGGGTTGTGCTTTGTGCCGGCTAAAGGAAACTCACTCAGTAGTCACAGTCAGTCAGTCACAGTAGGAGGAGGACGACCGGCTGAAGAGAAATCCAGGACCGTTAAGTACAACGTCCAACTAGAGTGAGTGCCAGGGGTACATTTTCCAGTCTGCTGCCGAGTAGGAGGACAAACTGTCCAGATGGAACACCTCTGACCCGTTAACCTTTCCCTCCTTTTCTTTGTTAAGACATTTCCTTTTTTCCGCCCGGTGAAATCGACAAATCTCGATCGTGATTTGACAAAGAGAGAAATCATGATCCCCACCTCTTCTGTGACATCTCGACTCACACCACCCTCCCTCCCTCCCCACCCCCTGCCTGGCCCCCTGCGGACGAGATACCATCCCCTCATGAAAGGATGCTCCAGATTCTTCTTGACGTCGAGGCCCGGCCTCCGCTGTGACACATTCGGGTGATGAGTTGTGCCGAGGGGAAACCGGCCGCTCGCAGAAGACGCGGCGACGTCCACGGTCCTCTGAGCTCACAGATCTGCTGCCTTTCTCCACCCGAAAGACTGAAATCCACTGTGTGTGTGTGTGTGCATAGAGTAAGGAGGTGGCTCTTCTTATTAGCTTTTTACAGGGGCACTGCCTCAGAAGTTTCATATCAGTCTCTTACAATCAGGAAATATGTCTTGTTTATCCAGCACGCAGCCACAACTTGATTGCTGAGGGGGTGGTGGCGGTGGTGTGGTGGTGGTGGTGGTGGGGGTGGGGGGGCTATTTGAAGATAAGGCAACCTGCCGCTGCCTCGATAACTGGAAACGTCAGTCAAATGCATGGTAAACACGCATGAATCACGCGCCACACCTGGAGGCTGAGGGGTATCTGGACACTACATGTGCTAAAACGCTTGCCGGCCTGGAGGAGAAGTTGGCCGTCTTCCTTTGACAAGCAGCCGACGGTCATCAGTGAGTTTAGCAAAGGGCTTTCAAATCAATGTGAGCGAGGCGGACTCACTGGTGTTTGGCCGATACAATCAATAAGGCAATATAGCAAGCAACGTCGGTTTTATGAAACAATCAATGAGGAATCTTTCGCTTTTGTAATTTCTTTGTACCAATGGGCTATTTTTAGGTTGCGGTTAAATGCAATTTACACAGAATGAACAGACTTGAGTCACGGTGAAGACCCTCTGCTTCCCCCCACACTCTGCCGCCCAAAAAGTCATATCACGGTATTTTGTATGATTCTGGCGGTATCACTGTATTTTTTTGAGTAAACACATTCATCTATTGATGCCGAAAAGTACCGCCGGCCACCGGAACAGCCTGAACTGGCCAGTGAGCTAGTGTGATAGCATGTTAGCGCGTTAGCTGTTATGGCAGCAACTGTTGCCACCAGAGGGAATAACAGCGGCCTGACAAATTTTGCAATAAATTGTTTTCTAACCTACATTTTTTTTTCCAAAACCAAAACCTTCCTAACAGCAAACACAGCTCCTCTGTGAGGAACAAGTTGTGTTATTTTGCTGCCTGCCGAAGAGCGGAAAAGAGAAAAATATCGTAAGGAAACTTGGAACCTGTGTACCGGCTGAACAGGTATACTGCCCAGCTGCACAATCATGGCCAAAATTATAATCACGTTTATTTTAATCAATGTATTTATTCATTTTAGGTACAACATCATTTTATTGCCCTTTGACGTTTAAATGAACAAGAACACTGCTTCCACTTCTATTCTTCTGCAACATACTGGCTTAAGTGCACATTTTTGCATCAGAGTGCCTCTTGTAGAAGGAAAATATAAATGAAATAGCATCAATACTTTTACCCAAAATGAAATCACCAGAGCACTGCTTTCCCTTTGATGTGGTGCCACCTTCCAGTTAATGTGCGCGCTTTTCAGGCGGTTGAAGTGGGTTGTTTGGCTGTGCGGCACGGACACAACTCTAACGCACTCCCTGCATATGCTTTGTTCTCTGTTAACACCACACGCCCTAAATCCAAAAAACATCAGACTGAGGATCGTTTTTGAGGGACTAGCTCGCCTTCTGCTCCTGACATTTGATTTAGCTTTCACACCCGTGTGGTCGGCTCCCGGTTCTGATCCGCCCGTCTCTCTAACTGTCTGCCTGGAGTAACGCCGCTGTCTGCAGTGGTCCAGACAGAACTTTCTTTGAGGCTGCAGGCCGCACGCATGACTCCCCAAAGTTGAAAGGAAGCGCATTTGATGTGTAGCGGTGCACATTTAATTGTGCCAGCTAAAATAGTGATACGATTGCCTTGAAATGTGCTGAGCATCGTACCTAAACACCGGCATTGGTTGGATTTGTCATGGGATTGACTACTGTGCTTCCTACTCCGAAGGTCTGTTTATTTAATGAAATCACCCCCCGTGGTGGAAACGCTTAAGAGTCCATGTGCCAGAAGACCTTGAAATAAGAATTACAAAAACACGTAGGACCAATGGATGCACATAAAAACCACCCCCAATCAAAAACCCGACCAACCCTATTGGTCAAATGAAAGTATCGGCTAGACTTGGTTTGACGTGGTGTTGGTGTTCCTGAGTATGTGCCTCCATAATTAGCATGTGCTAAATTTGGTTGTTTGGGTTAATCTACATGCAAATACCCTCCTGCAAGCAAATCTGAAAAGTGCTTGAATGATCTCCAGTTAAATTGCCCTTTGTTGGGGTGCAAGTGCAAGTTCGATGCAACGTTTTCACGTCTCGCACGTGTTGTAGTCCAGCACACGACTTTGCAATGTCACTTCTATCCCAGCAGTCATCCCTCCCTCGCTCCGTGGCCATGTGACTGCCCGGTCGCTGTGACGGGGACCACTTTCGGCCGGACAAGCCATTGTGCTCTTTGTAAGTGATCTACACAAATATTATCCATATTTTTATCAAAAAGAAGAAGGACAAAGGCAAGATTCTTGAGAAAAACGTACAGTATGTCCGCTAACGTCACTTCAGTCAGGGAGCTGAGGTGACCTTCTCAGATTTCATTTAGGTTTTCTTTTCTTTTTTTCCCCTTCTTTCCTTCCCAGAACAAGTGAGTAATTAGAGCAGAAACATTTCCCCACACACCCCGGCTGTCAGCGCATAGCTGCTTGTGTGTGTGTGTGTGTGTGTGTGTGTGTGTGTGTGTGTGTGTGTGTGTGTGTGTCGGTCTTTATGCAGGCTTCAATAAAACTGCCAGCATTTTACAGCACCTGCTCTGGATGCATTTTTTTTTTGTGCACGCCTTGTCTGAAAAACCTGTGCACTTGCCATGCATGCATGCATGAATGCAGGCGCCAGGATTATGCATGTTGTTGTGAGTGCGTTGTGTCTGGTGAGTCAGATCATTTTGAGTGACATATTTCATATTAACGGGGACTAGCCGGACGTTTGTATCTCTTTCTCTGGCCAAGAGGGTGTTTGCAAAACATGAAAAGTAGACTAACCAGACATCCTAAAGCCAATCGGATATTAATCCCCGAGGATCTCAAAACACGTCTCTAATAGGAGGGGGGAGGGGGGGGGGGTTGTTGTGTTCCAGGCTTTTCCTTCCAGTCTCTGCTATTTTTCATATACCCCAACATCTATTCACGTCTAGTGTGCCACAGTTATCTATTGAATAGATTTGTGCAGAATCACAAAAGCATGCGTGGTCACTTATTCCCTTTAACTTTTTCATCTCCTTTTCTAGAATTTAGAAATCCATCATTTTCAGGCAGGCTGGCTCCGTTACTATTATTATCATTATTTTTATGTGCAATCATCTCGCGGCGATCATTGAGTATTTCATTCTTCTCGCTCCCGACAGACGCGTCGTTACCGTCACAGCACGCGATCGGCGGAAAGTGCGGACAAACAGAGACAAACAGAGGTCGAGCGCGGGTCGAGTTGTGTCCCCCCCCCCCCAAAGTTCGGACTAAACCGAGCCGAGACTCCTCTCCGCTCTCGCGCGTCGCTCATGCACACAACGCCCATGTTCCTACAAAAAGCGCCTGGAGATGAAGGAAAAGCACTTTCCTCTCCCCCCATCCCTCCTTTCATGTATTTATTTATTTTCGTCCCTTACCGTCGAAGACCTTGAAACGACGACGGCCACGACATCCTGGATTTCTTCAGCCCGGGTCGGTGTCCCGTGTCCACGGCGTAAGTCCGGTCCATGTTCCTCGGGTTGAGGTACCGCTCGGTGTCCGAGAAGCCTCTTTGTCTCACGCGGTCGTTCTTGCGCGCTGCCAGCGCGTGGTGGAGCGGAGAGAGCGCCGGCTGGTTCTGCCTCCACAGATGTTTGGGCGCCTTCACACCCACGCCGGTTCCGCCGGCGGCGGCCACAGACGCCGTGCCCACCGTCCCGGAGGAAAGGTCCATCCTCCCCGCGGCCGCGCGTTTTTTTTTTTGTTGTTGTTTCTTTTTTAAATGTTTTGCAAAAACAAACAAAAATCCAATTAACACTTTAGAAGCATTTGAACGGAATGAACCCTGGATACTGAGGGGGGGTGGGGGGGGGGGGGGGGGCTGGTAAAGGTGACGGAAGGGGGGGCTTGTGTTGTTTTAGAAGTTACTAAGAAAACAACGGAATATAGAATTTATAAAACTCCCAATGCTAAACAATGGGCCGAACCCTGGAAGGAGTCGAGACAACGTTGAGCCGCCCTGGGGCCGGGGAGGTGGGTCGAGGGGGGGTCGCGTCCGGCTCGTTTCGTTTGGAGCTCTCGTGATGAGTTTAACTCCATCAACTTCATCCCCGAACACGGCCGAAGGGGAACCCATTGGCGCATCGCGAGGTGGACTCGCCAATTTGGACACCGTGAAGCTCCGGGGGGGCGGGGGGGGGGGAGAACTCTACTCAGTTAACAACCTGGTCTCTCCCTGCGCATCCCCTCTTCCCCCGAACACACGCATGCGAGCAGGGTGCTGCTGGTGCCGCGGCGGCCGGCTGTCGGATGGTCACTCCGCGTCACCATCCAAAGTTCTCCAGTGAACTCAACCCGCGGTGCGCGTAAGACGCGTTGTGGACACGCAGCACTGCTCTCTCCTTCCTCAAGTCCCTCGCAGATGACGAGCGGTGACGGGATATAGAGAGCGAGATGATCCATAAAACATGAGCGACCCACCCAGAGCACCTCCCCTTCAGTCCTCCCGTAGTGAGCAGCAGGAGATGCGAGTGGACACGGAGCCAGGTGGCCCACCTCATACGACATTGGGCTTTCATTGCGCAATAGTCACAGTGGGTTCATCGCAAAACCTTTTATTGGTAGAACTGATGAAATAAGGGGTATGTGTTTGTGACAGCGCAGGTAAAAGAAGAAAAAAAAAGCTCACCTTGACAGTAATGAAACCAAGGGCCTTTACAGGATGTAAATGTGCACTTTTGACATCCAGTCGCCCTGTTATAACTTCCCGCTTCTCTGTTTGTCTTCATTTGCACTGAAAAACAGGCTTTCAGGAGTACTGCTTCCTCTCCTTATTCTCCTTCCTCTCCTTCCTCTGCCCATTACTCCGCCCATTACCCTGGAAGTTACATTGGGGAACACATGTCTGTCCCGCTTTAGCAGCAGAATATGTAATCCCCTCAGAGACGGCGTGACTTACAAAGGGAAGTGGCCGGTAAATGAAACACAGAGGACACGTCGGCGGCTTGTGGGTGGACTTTGTGCCGGGCCTCCATTACCTGCCGTGAAGCGGGCCATGCTCCGCGTACTGATGGAGCGGCACGACTGCATACAGGGGGCCACACACAGGGGACTGACCTCAGACATGATTTGTATATTCATGACGCTTAAATTTCCATTACTTTGAGCCTAAGCGAGGTCTCGGGAAGGATCGTATGCACCCACGCAGCGGGAGTCACCTTCACCGAACGATGCACCAGATGGGCAACTTTTTACGCTTGCTGACTCGCATAAGCTTCTATGTGTGCCACTGGATTTAATTACTTTTGTGTGCATCAAATGGGGAGATTTCGATCTGTAGATCTGCCAGCCGTCCACATGAGTTCTTCAAGCCATGAGGAGCTTTCTGTCAGCGGCATGAATGTACCATTAATATGCTTTGACATACAGTGTGCCAGTTGGTTTCATCTTGTAAGGCGCTACACAATAGACAAAACTTGCCCCCCTTCCCTTCCACAACCTTCCAAAATGTTGTGTTTGTGTTTGTCCATGCGTCCTCACTAAGAGGAAAGTAGAGGAAATCATTTCTTTTCATTTTTCTTTGCAATATTAATCATATCTTTTTACGATAAATACTAAGGTAATAGAGATGACTTAATCAGGTTAGGGTCAATACATTTTTCAATAATATATAATTACTCAAATCTTTTCCTCTACCAAACGGTAAAGAGTAAAGGGTTTGAAAAAAGCTAGTGTGTTGAATTAGAGTGTTGTTTGGGGCTAATGGAATAATGACTGAGATAACTAATAGTGGAGTTTAATATTTAAGGGATTCCAGCCGATTGTTACGTATTTAACGGAGCAGCAATTGTATGACCCTTCCAGAATGCAATTAAAATGTGACGAAACCTAAAGAAAGCCTATGTATAATTGACCCGACTCACAGATAAGATGTCAAGGTGCAGCCTCGTGTTCCCTTACACGTAGAAGAATGACCCAATCAGTTCCACACAGTCAGCTCTACAGATTTGTAATTAAAAAAGAAGCACTTGTACCAGTTATTGCAGATAAGTATCTGTAACCTGAGAGAAAAACTGTTGATTTTCAAATGACCTCTGACCCATAGCAGATGACAGAGTGTTTGGGAATACAACGATAGCGTCGAGCTTCTTTTGATCCCGTATTGAGCCAATACACGATACTAGTATTATTGCTGGCACAGCCGTTGTCACAACTTCTGTTTGAGAGCGTTTTAATCTGTTCATGTGTCAATGTATTTATAGATAAGTTGTGCCCGTCATTAAATCCTTTCTACCGTACAATTCTAAAGTTGCACTCTTTGATTGTAATTAAAACAACATTGATGTAAATTTAAACAGACCTAAACTTGAAGTAGATAATGCGTCTCACAGCACAATCAATAAATGGAGCTTGAGGCATCGATTGTGCCGAATGTCTTCCTACACACAAGGAATAGAAGCCGAAGCCACAGAGTGGCAAAGACAGTACATTGGAACTGTTTCATGGATAAAATGTAATATTCCTATCACAAGAGCGTATACTATAGTACACAGTGCACCACTCTGTGCTGCTTCTTGTCCGTGCATTAACACTAAAGACCACACACAAAGTTAATGTCACTGGAACCGCTCAGAAGTTGCAGCTGGACGGCACGTTTTCCATCCTTAATGTTTCACAACTGTATATTTCATCCTGACGTCTGGGCTGAATTATAGATGAATCAGGCTTAAAGCAGTGTCGAGATATATAACCTTTGTTAAAAATTCTCCCCGGCGCTCATTTTTCCCCCTAATGTCTATTTTTTCCCTTAAACTGTTCATACTTAGTTGTGTTATAAAATAACTCAATTTTGCTTGATGCGGTGTTAACAGGGAGTGGAATGACTGATGGTTTAGCAAGTTGGCTTATCTGCAGTTAAATGGCGCAATAAATGTGAATCCAAACGGTTATATAATCAAAGGCAAATATATCGGGTCATATGGTATATGACACATGAAAACACTTTCATTTCACATCAAGCTGAGCAGTTTTGGAGCTTCAGGCACTAGTTTTGAAAAGCTGAGATAAAAAAAAAAAGGTTTCAAATGCTCCAAGATAAAACCAGAAAAGGCATTGATATGATTGACAGCAGTTAGCACGTTGGTCTTAAGCAGAGGAGAAAAGAGACAGGCCTGTCCCGCCTTTTGTCTTCCTGCCAATAATGACGCTACCTCCTTCCAAACGACGCAATCCTCATGCAGCCAGTGCAACGGGATTTAAGGAGTTGAAGTTTGCCCTTTTCTGAAGTTCACATAAAGGTTTGCTGACACTTATTCAGAGAGGATGAGCCGCCTCTGCAGGACATCTAATGCGCGACACTTGGCCTTATCGCATTGGCTTGTCCTGACTACGGTTCTTCACCGTCAGGGAATCAGTAGACGACGCTTTTAGCAATTTAGATGGGTGACGCACCCAATTACAGACAGAAACGTTCAAATAATGACTAAGCCATTCTTAATTTCTGAGAGTTTTTGGTATTATAGCGGTAATTTTGAGGGGAGGAAAGTATTTCAGCACTGCGGTGCAGCAGAGTTGCAATGGAAATCGCTACGCCTGGTTGAAAATGTAATTTAGAGCTAAGTGACACCAGCTTTCTTGTTTCCCTCTGAAGACGTCAACAAGTCAATCGCTACATCAAACTAGCGAATCCGCTATTGGACCTTAGTCTTTAATCTAATCTAACAATCTAATTTTATTTGTTTAAAGTTTTCCAAGCATTAGAGAGAGAGAGAGAGGGAGAGGAGCATGCACACTAAAGGGGCTGCTGGCCATAACTTCAACATTTGTTTAGTAGTTGCAAGAACTTTGCCATTAGCCTCTAAAACTGAGACTATTATGGTCCTCGACCTGTACCATATGCTTCATAAATGTCACACAAAAGGTTGGATAATTACAGTCTGAAATACCTGAATAAATGACATGCCAAAAGCTATTGTGTTTCTGTATAACACAGCTTTTTTATTGTTTATTGTTCGTCATGTTGAAATGGTGAATGGCATTCCCTGTTTGGAGATCAGTGAGTTTCCTGTGGTGACAAACATGAATCCATTGTGACGAGTTATCTGATGAGTCACACTTGTAGTCAGCCAGGCATCATGTAAATACTAGTGGTTTGCATGTTATTAGTCAACTAAACATCAAGAATACTTTGCATTACTGCCAACCAGGTTGCAAATCATACCGGAAATTTGCATGTAGGTAATCCATCACCGTGACTATTCTGTCCTGGCATATGCATTTTCAGTTTTCCTTTTCATTTCATCGTAGTCCGACTTTAGCTATGGTTTGGATCTAGATCCTATCCACTCTTAATACAGACGTCTCAATTCATACATTGCACTAAGCTGTCTAGTTCTCTACTGGTCAAATAGGATTTCATTCAACTCGGTAAAATAGGACCTATTTTTGAAGTCCTGTAGCATAAAATCAGTGCAGGGCAGACTTATAGCAGAGCTGAGCTGCGGTGTCATTTTAATTTCAGAGGTCTGTTATCGCGTCAGTCAGGCTCAGGTAAGTTTCCATGCACGGGCAAAAAGAAACCCTCAGTATTTTCTGCCACTACTCGACATTTCTGGCGGCTTACTACCGTTTCTAAAAACATTTCCCCTTTTCATTGCTCTTTCCACACTGTTGTTAGCAAACCAAGTGTCTCGGATTGTTACCATGGCAACGTGGCTCTTCATTAAGAGTTAAACCGAGCCTCGGGTCGCCAACTAATATGACAGCAAAGTTAAGACTGGCTTGACGCCGCGGACCAACCGATGGTTGTCACCCTGCTTCCAAGCAGCTGACTGTCCAACCGTGAACACATTATCCAAAAGTCCACTACTGTACATTAATAACACAAAAGGTCTCTTTAAACACTCTTCATGTACTTTCTTTACACGTTTCTGACGTGTAAAAAGACAAAGAAACTCAAACTGCGGTGCATCCTTTAGATTACAACAGCTTGTAAAGTTCACACAGTTTGTAACTGATGAGAAAACAGTAAATCTATAAGTGCATTTCAACCTGTAAGCACAGTGCCAGGCACTTAGCGAGAGTTGTGTCTTTACTCACCTCAGACAACTCCAGTATCGATTAAACCACTCCACTCCAATAACCCCCTACTCTAATTACCCATTCCACTGAAAGATGCTCTGCACCTGTCCTACCTGCTGCTGTCCGCCGAGGTGATGGCGATGAGTGGCGGGGTGCGTATTGGCAGTGTCGTGGGCCGTGGCGGGACGGTGACTGCGTCCGGTTCTGGCCTGCGGTCGCAGTAGTACTGCTCTGCCTGTCTGAAGGCCAATGGGGGCAACTGGACCGTCCGGCTAGACAGCCTCCGCACCAGGAATGGCTCCATGCAGACGACCAGCCCCGGCTCCGGGGAGTCGGAAGAATCGTCGGACACCTGGATGAGGAGGGAAAAAGAAAAAACGTGAGGTGAAGTTTTAAGTCAGACCGGAATCACTTATGCAGAGATTCTTCCCAGAAGAGCGTGCCAGAAAGAGACGTTTACCCAGTGGTCCAAAGTAGGATGCCAAATTGATCCTCGTGGCGATGTGGAAATAGCCATTCAGTGACCCAGTTGCAGCTAGGCAGATTATCAAGCTATGGTGGAGATGTAACCTCTCGCACCTTGCTAGATGAGGAAGAGCAGGCTGACGGGCCTGATCCAGCAAGGTGGAAACACCTGTGTACTGTCAGTAGGCCCTTTCTCATTGTACTTTTTAAATACAGTTTCTATAACATACATACTGCTGCACTACTAGCCACCACAAAGCAGCGTCACATGTTCCCCTGCACATCTTCACCACATTAAAGTCATTTCATTCTCAAAGAGAACACACATATTTTTTTTTAGAAGGGAGCTTCCTCTGCTTATTAAGTCATATTTCTCATATATTTTATGTAAGACCTCCTTGTTACATTGTGAGACTGTGAAGGTCTGGGTCTATTTTATAGTCTGGCATTGCTTACAGGATGAAATTGGTGTGTCTTATGGGCCAGCGTATTCATAAAGTCACACACCAGTCTGTTTGAATATACTGCACACAAGTTTCAATGTGTCTATTTAGGCAAGCCAGTGCATTTCTTTAACCATTAATATTTGTTTGGCCATTATGACCTCGCATTACATAAGTTTAAGTGTTTTCCTGCTGCAAATTAGTCATTGCCTTACCATCTTTGCCATTTTAATTAATTTGCATTTAATTTGACTGAATTTGCATTTTATTGATTCAACATTATTTGCACAAAATTCATTTACATCTTAATTTACCTGTGTGTGACTTTATGAATGGTTTATGTCCTTCCTATGTCTGTATGCATCCCATTAGTGATTAATGAGAGAATAATAACCAAAGAAATAATAATAGTAATAATAACAAACATTGTGTTAAGCAACCTTATGCTAATTTTAGAAGGAATGATGACGTCAGGGTATTTATTATGTGTTGAATAAATGTCCAACAAAGAAAGAAAAATGCAATAAATAAACTCTTATTGTTGAGGATCTAACAAAGGTTGAAGAGTCCTATAAAGGAACTCACTTAAGGGAAAAGTGCCATCTGAAATGGAAACGCCACATCACATAAGGGTCGATGAGAGTCGACAGAGGAAAGGAGAAATATCTAATGATAGCGATTTCAGCGGGAGGCAAGAGCTGAAAGCTGAGACTGTATGTCGGAGGTGAGACCAGCGCGAGAGGAGAGAATGTTGTTCTGCAGCAGCAGAACAACATTCAACGTGATCAACATTCAAACACATCAGGTCGGCCCTTTCACAGAAGTTGATTTGGATAGAGTGAGAGCAGTAAACAAGGCTGCATGGGTATTATAGTCAACAGTAAGCTCCTGGAAATCCATTATCAATCTCATTCTGACCAAACACATTAGCTAATGCAAATTACTAGTTTCAACATGCAAATTGTTGTTTATTCTTTCATTGTATTAGCCTCCAGTGAAAGATGCATTTCTTCCGACCTCTGAACACAAAATACATAACATTTCAGCTTTAGGGGCAAGAAGCTCAATTCTGTCTTGTTCCTCTGGTGCGCTGTCCTCAGGGACCACGCGGGGGTAATCAGATATTTGCGTATTTAGTGGTTCCAGGAGTATTTTGGATTCAGGCCGCACTTGAAGACACAAACACACTCATTTATAACGAGCTGGTGAGACGGCGTGATGAAAAGAGGCTGATTCTGTGCCAATGATCTTGCTGCAAACAATGAGGGGTTTTCATTTGCTCTGCATGAATAACAAGGTTCCCCCTTCAAATAATGCTTAACATTTGCATTCCACTTAGCTCTTCTACAGGTGACCCCCCCCCCGCCCCTACATTATATGATTTCAAGGAGTGTAGCCCCAAATACGTATTACTTATGCCCGCACAAATCCAACAGCCTAGGTTCAACACAAACACTTTTGCAAATATAACACATTGTAGCACACACGGGTACAAGCTACAAGCCGGGTGACCCCCACAAATAAACATGAGCGCCGAAGTGCGAGTGCCAAGTCGACGGGGATCTGCCACTGATCTGTGGCTTTTGCTCCAAAAATGATGCCACCAAGAGCCAAATACAGTTCATAAAAACAGGTCATCATTATAGACAGTACATCTAAAAGCTCTGGCTTTCTCTGACGGGCAACCTAATCTCACCCTAAGGAGGTTAGGTGGATTGAGGTGGATGTTCACTTGGCAAAGGACGTATTGGACTGCAGACTGACAGCTCACTTGATTGACATGACTAACAAGTCAGAGTAAACGAACGCTGACTTTTTGTTTGCAGCTTCCTGCCCGCGGAGGACGGTTGCGGTGTTGGAGATTTCCAGAGAGCAGAATGTTCTGCCGTACCAAGCAGAGGTGCTCGATAGCGTGTCCATGGCCCGGGGCCGCCTTCTGTACTGAAACCCCTATTCGCCCTGCAAACTGCAGTCAGCACCATATGCTGCCCCTTAAAGCCTTATATGTTATTCGACCAGAAGGACCTCTGCAGCCCTGACGGGTGGATGCGTGTGCATTTCTCTCCCCTTTCTCTCTTTGTTGTGACTTTCTCCTCCGTCGTGCAGCAAACGCCGCCCGCCCCCGTCCACCTCTTGCATCCATCAAGATGCCAATCTTCATCCAGGAACCCATCGAGCCCCTTATTCCGGCATAATTACCTGTGTTGCACTCATTGCTCCTGACGGTTGCTTACAGCTGAGATGCGCATGATTAACTTTTGATCGGGTTGAAAGTAAAGCAAATAAATAACGGATTAAAGGAATCAACAAAGTTTTCTCACTACTTCTTTTAAAATGATATTCACAGATTATGAAAGAATTTATATAACAGCCCTTTGTTCTCACTTTCTGGGTGCCAGTCATGTCAACTTGTATTGTTATTTTATTGAATGACTACTCATTAAATAATGACTCGACACTATGAATGAGGTGCAAACTATGATTCATTACTGCTTGCGTTTTGTATATCAGTTGATTTTATGAACTCCCATTTGTCAGTAAAGAGGAGAAGACCAGAATATTTGAATCCGTTTATAGAAATAAATAAAGGTTACATTTTTAGTTGTTGGATTTGTTTGTGTCCTGTTTTCTTTTTCCTCTAAATACACTTAACATCTAAGGAATGAACAATAAAAACAATGGAAATAACATCAAACTAAATTGGATTAAAGAGCACGAATTAGGAATTAAAGAACTATGTTAAGCAGATTAAAACATTGTGCAGCACACATTTTGATGTGTTCTGGACCAGATGCAAATGATTGCAAATAGCTTTCTTAGACGCACCAGACGGAAGAGGGTTAGTCCGCCTCCTGCATGGGTGAGAGCTATTACACAAGAGACAGCCGAGAGCACACTGTGTGTGTTTGTGTGTGTGTGTGATTTCCCACTATAGATTATACACACATCAGCCTTCATCTTCACTCACTTGTGCTGTCTCTCCTGATGCCTAAAGTGGCCCTCTATGATAAGTGGGATCAGTGAAAGGTTAATCAGTCTGCCGTGTACTTGTGTGCCAATCCATTGATGGGTCGGGTCAAGGGCGGGTTGCAGGTCACATTTGATGAAACCAGCAGTCGGCTCAACTCATGTGAATTTTGTGAAGGGTTCTCTGTTTCTCTCTCTCGTAAGAGCCAGAGTTTAACAAAAGAAGAAGAAGAAAAGAAGAGATTTGGTAATCGTGGTCTATATGTAGTCACGTTAACATCAGCTCTGCGTGTTGGTGTGAAACATAAGAACAGAAAGATAGAATAGAGGAAAGGCTTTTCAGCATGAGGGCCAACTCCAGCTAAAGAAAGTGCAAACCTAAATCCAACAAAGAGCAGAAAGATGTCTTTGCTATTCCAGCACTAAAGACCAGCTCCAAAGCAGTGTTCCATTTCAGGGCTTTTTCTAACATAACCTGAACAGAATTCTTCAACGATATAGTAAGCTAATGACACAGTTACTGGCTACAAGTAATGTTACCCTTATTTTGTAGTAAAACCAAATAAAGTAGAGTTATTGTCTCATAAACTTAAATGCGATGGACCTATTTTTGTTACCAGAGTCGTCCCAGTCATCAGGAGTTTAAAAACCCCAGATGCTCCTCTCCTCTTGGTTTGAACAGGAATCGTACCGGTACCAAAATTCCCAGTCTATCATTTGTCCCCTTGTTCTGGTCCCAATGAACCAAACTACTACAGGACAGCACCCTAAAGGCTTTAGTGGGAACAGTAGTCATTTTGCAATGACTTATTTCCGCTCCAGGAAACCAAACCACATTAAATACCGTCTAAAACCACATCTTTCTTAAGTAAATGAAGTACTTCTTCACCATGGCACAATGGGAGGTTAGTATATCGATGAAGGCTCACAGTCTCTACAGCGTAAACGATCGTGAATCTCTAAATCTTCTTCTGACTGCCAGAATACCTGAGCATCCCAGTTCCAATTGATATTCTAGTTATATCGTAGAACAATGTTACACAGCATAATAGCCGTGAACTTGAGTTGAAATATAAAGTGTGGTTTAAAAACAAAACAATTTCCTTAAAATATTTCGGATCAGATTTTGTGAGAAGGTTTTGTTAGCATGTGCTTGGCGTCACCAATTTAGACAAGGCGGTTCTGAAACGGGAAGCCACTTCCTTGAGGGAGCTGATGAACCGACGAGTAGGTCACCCAGAGTCCTTTCACACCAGCCACGGCAAGCCGCACTAAGCAGGCAAACACGCTTTAACTGAGCCAAACGGCACGACATTAAACCAAATGAAATCCAGCCACAACGAACACCCATGGACATTGTTCCAAAATGTATGTGGATTGGAATTCATTTGCCCAAAAATGTCCTTCAAAACCATTTTTTGTGGGAGGTTTTAGCCTTTGATGAAGACTATCGATGCAAAGCTTCTTAGTTATGCATGTGGCTCAATACTAGCTTCAGGTGTTTTTCCCCGCATGCAGCATTCCTTTATTCATGTGAGGACTGACAGCCACATCCGTTCCTCATTTTATTACATTCCCTTCATCCTTACTGATTCATGTTCTTGTCTTTTCGTCTGACTCTGCGTTTATGCCAAATGGCCTGGACTCCTTTTCAGTGTTCCACCTTTCTAATGGTGCTGCTGCACGTAAAACATCAGGCATCTCTTCCAACCATCCGTCTCCACTTTTAAGCTTCATCGTTGGGGTTCAAACGGTCACATGGCGATCTTTCAGGAAAGTTTTCAGCGTTACACCTTTGTGTATAATTCATCGATTCATTTATATCAGTCAGACCGTTGTTTCAGCAAACATTAGCACCTTTTTCTCTGTGGACCTTTTGAGAGATGAAGGCGGCACAGCGATTGGGTGTTTCTCTGGATGTTGGAGCGTTTCTCTCTTTGAAAATCATTTCCGTTCGTGACGACACAATATCAATTCATGTCCTTTTACACTCCGAATCGGGATCCACGAGGATGACGTGTTCCAAAAATACAGATGCAGATCAATCTCGGATCAGGTCACAAGATCCCGCTTTACACTTCAATCAAGTGGAGAGTGAACCATCATCATCATACTTTACTTTTGGTCGGCCTCTTATTCATCGATGCCACCATCATTCATCTCCGGGCTCTTCCGTGATTTGTTCATTGATTTTTATCAGAGAATAAATCTTAAATGGATTTTGGGTAAACGCCTGGCAGCAAGGAGAGAAGTGACTTAACACAGACAAAGCTAAGGAAGGAAGCGAGGGAGACGGAGAGAGAGAAAGAGAGTAGATGGAAAAGAAAGATTGCCATTGGATGAGCCTCAGTAAATCATCTGCTTGAAAAAACAATTTAGTCCTTCCATTTATCTGCCCCCTCATAGGCAGCACTCGGCTACCTGGAAGCCTACACTACATTTTTAACAAAGGAGAGAGAAGGACAACCTGCCCTTCCCTCAACTCTGCCTGAACAATATTAGTTCCAAAGCGATCTCGTACTGTATACAACTTGATTTATTCAGGAAAACTCGATATCCGCGGCTCACGTTACTCTGCAATCTCACCGTCTCCATGAGTCAGAGTTTGCTCGGCACATGGTGTCTGGGTGAAAGGGTTGCCTCAACAACAAGGGTCCATCTATCTCTCCCCGGTGAGAGCCACTGGCATTTACAACCAGGTTGTGCAGGTTTTTACTGCCTGATCAGATGGTTCACTTAGCTGTAAAGCACAGTATACCGTGGGGCAATAAAAATTAACTCCGTTCATCTCCTGCAGTACACAGTGCTGATCGCTTCAAAGCAGATTTATTAGTGGTCGAGATAAAAGAGGGGTGGCATGTTGGGAGAGTTGTAGCGTTTAAGTCTTCTCTTTGCCTTGAAGTTACATCATGAATAAATCTCATCATAAGCAGTCATAAAGGAAAGTCATGGCTCAGGGGGATACGTGCCTTTCCATTGGAGAAATACAGTAAAATATAGTGTATGAGTGAAATATAGACTTTATTTAAGGGTCTATTTTGATGCCAGTGAGGAACACAATGCTCTGTGGATTTACTGTCCTGGAGGTGAGGTGAGGTGAGCCACATGATCGCTGGGAGCAGTAGTAAATTGTTTAGACCTTTAGTGGTTCTCTAAAGGTGTGAATCAATCATCAGAAAACCAGTGTCGTAGCACATTTACTGTGAGAGAGTGTGTGCATATGCACCGCATGAGGCAGTAATGGTATTCACTTTCCTTTATGTCGGATATCAAAAATCTCAAAGTGTCTGCCGATACTGTTAAATGCAAATTCGCTTTCTATTTTTAGTTATTCATGACATACATTAAGCTATTGTTTTTTTTCTTCTCCGAACGCTGTTTTACATTGACCTTCACATTTTCATCACTCCGTGGGTAGTACAATTTCAATAAACATGCAAATTTGGATTTTGATGTGACGTGGCAGGCCGTAGATAAATGATGTCTTTTTTCG
The DNA here is from genome assembly GCF_964276395.1 of Gasterosteus aculeatus. NCBI lineage: Eukaryota > Metazoa > Chordata > Actinopteri > Perciformes > Gasterosteidae > Gasterosteus > Gasterosteus aculeatus. Next base: position 8,013,435 of record NC_135701.1, on the reverse strand, counting down.
ACTGCGGCTGCAAACAGTTTCCAATTGTGCAGCATGATAGTAGGATATGTCAGTTGGCAAAAATAGAGTGGCACATATCTTCTTGTTTCCTTTTCATCCCAGCAGAGAAATGAGACATGAGAGAAGATTAAGTGAGAGAAAACCAGCGGGACGGATGATAAGGCAGAACAATGGTGCACTGAAGTGTCAAATTGGAGGTGAGGGAGATGAATCAATTTGTTTCAAAGACCCTTCCCCCCCACCCCCCCCCCCCCCCCCCACCCTCCTCTCCGGTAGCCTGAGGTGGCAGAAGATATGTCTGGCAGGGACAAGACCTGGAGTGTTCTTCAACTTTCGGGCATGTGTCTGTGATGCACACGGATCTGTGCCCAACAGAATTAGACAAAATTTTCCCGGGAGGCGGAAAACCGATGCACCTGATGATGGAAGAAGTGCTCGATAACACTTGACGGACGGCTGACAGGCTGTTTACTGAACTTACCACACAGTGTTTCTATATTCTCAACTGCGCAAAGGGTCACCGTGAAACAAAGATACGAAGGGCTGCCGATTGTGAGCTGAGGCGAAGCCTCGGCGTCGGTGTTGGTATTGTGAAGGGAAAGTGAGACAGGGAGACAGCGCACGTGTTTGCCATCGATTGAATCCGGGAAAAGTGAGACACAACCAGGACGACGGACTCATCACTGCACGAATCCTCCAAGTGCACCCCGAGATCACACACCACTCCTCATGCATCAACCCCCCCCTATTCCACCCCCCCCCCCTTCCCCTCCACCAAACACCTAATGCAAGAGTGATTGCACTTTAAACGCTGTCAACAGGCTGTGAGATGGGAAACCGTGAGCGGGGGGTAATGTATTTGTACACGAGGTGTAGTGGAATAGATAACTACTGGGCCTGCCCCTGTCCCTGTGTGCTCGAATGACGCCTTCACAGCAACAGCGTGTGTGGACCAGATAAATAAAAACAATTGGCGCCATCGAGTTTTGGCAGACTCGAGGGGGAAAAATATATAATTTCCCTAAGTGGCCGAGCATGTCCTCAATGTATGGAGTCGACTGCTAATCTAATTGCATGTTTAAAATATGTCCTCGATTGCTCGGATCACTCATGAATAAATGAGCCAGCAGATAAGCAGTGAGTCAAATGCAATCAACAATGTTTGCAGTGAACATTTCAAATCGGTGATAAGGAGACGGCAATTATCAAGTTTATTGTAACACTGCAGCCTTCTGTGTACGATGCAGTAAAATGTTCATTTTTCATGGAATAGGAGGAGTGATAAAAAGCCCTTCCTCCCTGAGCTGCGATATCACAACAAAAAAAAACTTGGTTTTATTGTTTTACATAAGTCCTGAAGGGGATGCCAACTGGTGCTAACGGCCCAGCTTTTGGGGGAAATGAATTAAGAGTGGTTTCGCTTTTCTTTTCTTTTTTTTTAAGACATCTGCGAGGAAATGATATAAATTATTACTTGTCATCCAAGCCCTTTATTCCATTATCCCCCGTACATTTTCGTCATTTGATCTCCTGCAGCTGCCCGTTGTCCCGTTCATCATGCAGTCACTTTTCCGCTTCTCTGATAATGTCCCCCTCCTCCGACCCCGTTCAATCTAATTTCCCAGCTCTCATACATTCAAGATCTTGTCATCCACTTCCCCTCTCTGGTCCCTGCAGCCCACACCTCTATGTGTGCCGAGTGTCAATCGGCCTTACTGCTGATTAATGTGATTTTAACTCATCAAACATTTCAAGCTGAATCCTCCCCCTCCTCTGCCTTTGCACTCTACGCGCACACAGAATCCCTAATGGTCCGCCCTTCACCCGCCCTCTCCCTTCACCTCACTCAAAACCTGCTCCCCTCACCCCCGAGGCCGCGGAGGCCCAAAACCCGCGCGGCCTTGGCGCTCCCCCGCCGGGCTCTAATTGCAGATCAAGATGCGAGCAGGAAGTCCACGGAGCAGCGCTTTGCCCACATCTATCCGGCTCGTCGCCGTCACGGGGGCCAGAGTCACATCTGCGTAACCATGGCGACGCTGATACGGTGACTCATGACTATTCACCAATGGGCGCTGCCTGATTGGACAGTCCTTCCCCCGAGAGCCTCGCAAAAAAAAAAAAGTATTCACATGGGCGCAGCCTGTGTCCCTGCTCCACCTCAATATGCCCCTGGGGATGATGGGGGAGCATCTCCGCCGCTCTCACTTTGTTTTTTTTTGTCTTAACCTCCCCCCACCTTCTTCTCTCTAATTACCTGTCCTTCTGTCCACATCCCGCCCAATCCTCCGGCGACACTTGTTGCTCCTCTCTGGCCCCTCACCCTGCCCTCTTCACTCAGACATTAATCACAGGCACATCGGACATGAAGTGTGGCTTACCTCGCTAAGTCCCTTCCTGCCGCTCACGATCGCTTTACACCCACAACGAGGGGAGAGAACTGTCCAAAATGTTCCACAGGACTCTTTTTTTTGTGAATTCGTTCCCTCTCCAATGACACAAAAAAAGGGGAATCATCAGTAGGGATCTTCTTCCATTTCAAAAGGTAATTTGTAACTGTCATTCTCGTTTTCATATTTCCATAACCATCGCTCGTTATTCATGCAGCTCTTTTTATGCCTGTGGGATTGCAGGCTTTTCGTTTAAATGTAGTGTTCTGCATCAATTTGAGCAGTCTATCTTGTCGGCAATCACGCCTTTGGTTTTCTGTTTCAATTCATAGTTTTTGAAAGCAGCTCTGTTTAATACAGCGCTGATTAATAACATTAATTTCCCACAGAGCCACAGAAAAATTCATTTGAAATCTGAAGCCGATAACGATACGTTTTCTTTACCGGCAAAGACAAGGTGGGCCACGCGGCGAACTTACAGCAGCAGCATTTCAAGGGGAAATACTCAATCTGCATGCCTAATGCATTTCCTCTCTTTATGTCAGCCAATTTCAAAGAATCACGCGCTGGCCGTACGTTTGGACGTCAACCCAAGGTCAACAACCGAGGAGTGTGATTGAATATTTTATTTATGCACTGCGGAAAATCAGCCAGATAGTTTCTGCTCTCCCCTCTTGTTGTTTGTCAAGATTTCCAGGAACCTTCCTATTAAATCCAGACGGATAGTGGTGGGTGACAGACAGCTTGCACACAAGTCCGACGACATCATGAAAGAGCCCAGATTCACTCGGTAAGAGGTTGTTAGTGACTGTTGGGGGGGGAGATAAGGAACATAGCAGATTGTATAACATGGAGCTTTGAACCATTGACGGAATTGGATACTAGCATAAAATATACGATCATTCAAATTATTGGTTGTCGTGTATATTTGTCAAGCACATGTGTGCATTTCTTGCTCAAATTCTAAATACATTTGATCTTAAAGAGACGGCGCTTTTCTTATAATTGTTTCTAAGGTTAATTTTCATTTTGCATCATAAACGCCACATAAAAAAGTAAATCATACGCAATAAAGATTCCACCTCCCTAATCCTGGGATGTCCAGGCAAAATATTGCAATCAAGTATTTCTTATGAGCAGCACAAATGATTTCAGGCAGAAGTCTGTTCACAAATTTCAATCCTCTCACGCTCACTAGATGTATCACGTTTGGGGTTTCCAACACATAACACCACAAATGGTCAAAACTGTTGTGTTGATCGCAGTCAATATCAAGTAGCTTTATAATTAACAGTGCAACTCAAACTGTTCAGAGGATCCAGATATGCCAGATATTTAATCTGAATTAGACAATCAACCAGACGTACACAAAGCCCTTGAATAAGAGAATATGATGGCGTACAAGAGAAGACATAAGATTGACTATCTTGACTGTTATAATTTAGTTATGAAAAGATTAAATATGAAAGGATGTAAAGGGAAAAACATAAAAAACAAAGCTGGTGTCCACTCACACTGTCCCGCTGGCTGTCGTCCCCGGACCGCTCATTCTCTTGCATGGTGCGTGCCACCTCTGAAAACAGGCCGTCTTCCGTCGCACAGAAATGATCGGGAAAGAGAATCCGCAAAAGAAAACAAAGGAAAAGAAAAACATCTCGTGAGAAGGCAGTTCATTTCCTTTCCAGAGGAAATGTTAGAATAAACAAAACCAAACATGGTTATCGAGAAAATTTCATTCAGTTGCTTCGTCTAAGTAAAGATTTCACTAAATTATTATTATTAAAAATAATCAGGGATTTGTAAATACAAATGTGTGATGAATGTATCTGTAGTGATTTGTTGGCACCTGTTGCTTATAGTCTTCAAGACACCACTATCTCTACAGGCTGAGGCAGGAATGTGGCCCTCCTGGGGATTTTTGTGGTTTGAGGATACCAAAGCTTTGATCTCCTAGACAACTAGGCACTAGTATGTGTGTGTGTGTGTGTGTGTGTGTGTGTGTGTGTGTGTGTGTGTGTGTGTGTGTGTGTGTGTGTGTGTGTGTGTGTGTATCTGTGTGAAAGAAAGGCGCCATGCTGGGATTCGCCGTTATACGTACTATACACTATATGCAACAGGGTGCAGATGGTAAAGGTCAGGGAATTATCAGCCGGAATTACACAACCCTTTCGTGTTTTCCCTTAAGACAGAAAGATCAGTCGTGCTTTCCTCAAAGGTTCATGGAGTATGAAGTGTAGAGACACATGTGGAAAATCCTGTGAAGCTTCAAAGAAAGAATACTCCCATCCCCGTGAGGTTTGACTGCAGCGTACACAGACAGTCAAACGTTCAGGCATTCATGTCACGTCTCGGTTTGTCTCATTATCAAGAAAGTATGGCGACAATTTCTCACTCCTCATTTTCCTCTTGCTCTTGCTGTGTGTGTGTGTGTGTGTGTTGTCTTCCTGCCTTTTATGACATACATTTGTAACGTCTACGAGCTCAGAAACAACACCACCTCCTCTTTATGCCAGTGCAACGGGACTCATCAGCAACGCTGGATGCACTCTGAGTGAGCACAGAAATGGGTACCGCATTATCCTCCAGCCCCGGTCTGCTGGCTCGGACCCATCTCCACTAAATACATACGTATTGACAGTGCAGGCCAGGTAATGACCGCAGACTGAGAATAATGGCCGAGCTAGGATAGGACGAGAGGAGAGGAGACAAGGTGCACAGCCTTTGCATGATTTAAAGAACACCATGTGTATCACTGGCTCGAATATATGCACAGCAAGATTACACATGCACATTTATTCAACGTACATACTGTATGTGCAATAAATAGAGCCTTAAAACACGTAGGAATGTACAAAGAACTCAAAAAATGCACCTCACAATCTATACAGAAATATGAAACAATTTGAACACATAGTTTTACAGTCTTTTGTATTTATTTACAGATTGTTGGTTCGTGCAAATCATATGGTAGGTTTGGATGAAGTAACAGCAGCATACATCTACAGATGTGTAAATGTATGCTGCGTATTAGATGTGGACAACGGGAACATCTGGGCTTTCAGGGAAGTACAATTCCAAGTGGGAACGACATTTTTTCGTAATAGACGAACTAGCTCATCACCCCTTAATTAGATCACAGACAAGTTTGTACTTCATACGCTAAACAAGGGACGGATACTAGGCGATGCCCTTGCATCACCATCCCCGCCTTATTGGAGCAGCCTCACTGGCCAGCAAACAGGAGCTACCATTTTGGTTTCACTGAATAAAAAAACATTATAATGTCTACGTTTCTAAACCAATGAAAAAAGAAGTTATATTAAAACAATAGCCTATATTTACATTACTTTGCAGCAATAGGCTTCCGTATAGAGTATTAGTTAATATATATATATAAATGTCTTTCACATTCTGCATCCTCTGTGAAGGCAGCTCACTTGTGGAATCCTCTGCCATCACACATTCACACACGAAAAACAAAACCTTCAATTATCACCTTTACACAGTAAAATCGCCAGTGTTAATACAACACTTAAAGAGTCAATTTTAACACTACCTCAGTGAACATATGGTCCCTATCTACAGAGTGTTAAATGTACACTGAACACAGAGTTAAATTTCCAGAGTCAATTTTACTCTGGTAAGAGTTAAAATTTTACACTAGGTGCAGTGTAGTGTAATAATATTAACTCTAAGAAGTGTCAATCAAGTTTTACACTATGTAAGAAGTAACACCCATAGTGTTATTCACATGTAACACTAAAGAGTTATAAAAGAAATAACCTTTCCAGTGTTAAACCTACTTTACACTATGTTGATTATGAAATCACTCCAAAGAGTGTTGATTTTTAACCAACTCCTACCAGTGTTGCATATCTATGCAGGGGGAAAAACACACAGACAATTGTATCCATACTGTAATACATATTTATTCCAAGTAAACATGAAATATTGGCATCAAAAGTAAACCTAAAACATGTAAAGCTCACATCTTATCACAGTGGCAAAGATCTTGGTTGGTGCTGGATGACAGGAATGTTTTGATCAACATGATGGTATCTGCAAAGACAGCAAACTGAAATCAACATTATGATCTACAACCCCATACAAGCTGACAACCTGAAAATACCCTATTTCAGCTTTAAAAATTACAAACACAACTACATTTTCGGTCAAGTACATCAACTTATTACTTACCACCAGAGCACCACAGTACATTAAAGAACAATCTGAAAGAAAAAAGGAAAATATACATATTAAGTAACTACGTAACTACGTAGACCCCTCCGCCGTAGCCTGACGTGCACCTCCGAAAAGATCTAACTGCGAGTCGAGTTGACGTGGATCGCAAGTGCTGTGATTGGTCCGCTCAGAACGTAATTTGCGGCAGTTGCTGACATTTGAAAGTATCGAAAGTGCACTTGCTCGTCCAGGTCCCTCAGTGGGTGAACCAGTGTTGTAAATTCACGTCTTCTCCGTAGCCTGCGCTTCAATATGAGCTTCGGCTCACCAAGGATTCGGCACCCGCAGAAACACACAGCCACACCCGCCGCCGCCGTAACGTGGAAGCATAAATTAAGCTTACAGCAGCTACAGCCATTGACATAAAGAATAGACATCGACCGCTGCTGCCTAGTGGTGCTGACGAGCCGCGGGGCCGCCAACTTGGACCGGTCACCCGCTCCACTCAGTGCCAGCTGGCGCAACGAAGTGTCAGCGCATCACTCGCTGAATACAAAAGCGGATGTTCACGGGATTTTGTAGGCATGACACCGAAAACATGATTCGGCGTATTTTAATATTCATAGTAGTTGTAACAGTAATAATATTCTGGTATATAATATAATAATAAATATTTGTTTGCGCCTCAGCAGCCAGTGCAGCGTCTACTCTTTATATGTCTATGGCTACAGCAGCAGCTAACGGGAACCGAGCCTCTCGGAGCCGCGGCTCCGTTCACGTTAACTGGGTCGACTCGGTGCATTCCGCCGTCTGCCGGTGAACTAGCGGGTCCTATGAGCACGTCCGCATGTCCGCGACATGTCCCGCTATGCTCGACCAAAATTGTGACGCTAAAGCGATTTGCGCCGGCTCAAATAGAAATAATAAATAGGACTGCTTCAACGAATTTTTGTCGTCATTTTACTGAAATAAATGTGCAAGCATGACACATAACACACCACGACAGCTCGTCCTCGCTGACATTAACGTTACCTCGTGTCGTTTTTGTTCAGTTTGGTGTTGCGAGTTCAGACATGTGGCTGCTACATTTAAGCTAACCGCCGACCCGATAATCACGTTAGCCATTTGAAATTCGGTATTTGAAGACACGAACCCAACATTGACTAGTGTGGTGAATGAAAACGTCCCTTTATTCTTATACAGATTCTACTGGAATGAAGAAAAAGAACGGGAATAGTTTATAGTAGAAAGACTTACCACAGTATTTCGATGCGAGGAAGATGGCGATGCCAGAATCCACATTCTCAGTTTGACCGGGAAAGTTGGTGGGCGGGGCTCTCCAGAGTATTTTTTGTGATACTCTGGAAGGCATCTTGCTCTAATCAGTGTTGAATCAGGGCCTGAGAGAGTCAATAACACTGACAGAGTAAAACCTCTGCTAACTCCGATTATTTTCACCAACACTGGAAGTTTTCTGGTTCAATTTTACTCTGTCCATTGTTGGAAGAACTCCGGAAGAATTAAAATAGTTTGACACTGCCTTTTTGACACTGGCAAATTTACTGTGTAGGATTGGCTTGTTGCCCATCAGGTGTGCGAGCAATTATGTGCTGTCTGTCCTTCCTGCTTGTTTCACCTATATGTGCATTCGTCTTGTTCAGTGTGGTTATTTTTCTTTCTTCTCTGTGTAGGTTTTGTGCTTCAGGGGTGTGCTGTATATGTGCTTGTACTGTAAGTAGGTTTGTTCTAATGGCCGCTTGCTGCAGCCTGTTATGTCTGCTCTGCTCTATTGTCGTACACCTTCCGTTTCTTTTGCAGTACATTGGTTTTGTCTACGTTGTTTTTCCTTTTGTCTGTGAATTCTTTTTTTTTTTACGGCTGCCTTAAAAGCATCTGGCTGGGGACAGCAGATGGAAATGAACTCTGGCTCGCTTGCAGTACAACTGTCCATATAATAATCATTTGTCACCATTTGGGGGTAAATTCCCCTCCTTACGACTCCCGGGTGCAATAGCTTACCATGTAAAGACAACGTGAGACCGTAGATTAGGTCCTCCTCTGTCCTTGCAGCCTGCAGAGGGGCTCGGTACAGGGGGAGTATGAATGTGCACATACAGGCTGTAATCATCAGCACGGAGCACAAACTAAGCTCGGGGCAAACTACAGCCTTGACCTATTCTCATATTCAGCGATCTCTGCGAGCCACTTACCGGTTCTGCAATCATAACCCGTTTGTCTCCATGTAGCCCCCTAAATCCCTAAACACAGCAACAGTAACATATGGACACTTTCAGCCAAACATTTGTTGCCATCTCACACTTAGCAATACCTCTGCAGTCATTGAGTGTTATAATGATGTAAGTATTTATGCCTAAGCTGTCTGCACAGCCTTGCTGGCTGTGTTGTACTTGACACAGCTTACGCACATGCGCCTCAAAGCCTTTTAAAAGAACCCAGTCAATTATTTAGACTTTGTCCAGACTGCAGTTTTGATAATGTTCTCCAGTTAATTCTTATTTTTTACCCCTGGTTGAATTTTTAGAACAGACTGAACGGACGGAATGATACAACCTTTCCTGGCGTTGCAGTTGACATATTAAAACAGGCAAGAGCCAAGTGTCTATGGGCAACAGTGTTGGGCCACACCGACACTTAAAAAAGTCCTCCTGGTGGCTCTAATTCTACCAAATGTCTAGTATGGCTTGAAAAAAACCGTTTAAATAACTGGAATAAACACGCCATCTTTCCATCTCCCACTGTCTCGTCAGGGTGAGCCCAAAAACTAGGATTCTCCAAGACAATGTGGATTTCAGCCTTGAGAGCCAAAATCTAATTCAGCAAAAAGTGAATCTACTGCTGATTCACACGTCGCCGATGCTAGGTGTGCACAGGGAGAGAGAGGTGCAGAGACAACATCACGCTCTTGATCTCAGCCAGCCGTAATTATTCACCTTGTTGTACTGGAGGCTCCTGAGAGCTGCACCGAGGAGGGGGGGGGGGGGGGGGGGGGGGGGGCAAGCATTTCGACATGCAAATTCTCAAATGAAACTGCAGCAGTCGACTACGCGTTGCTTTCTGAATCTTCGCCACGCCGTCTATGTGAACTGGGCTGCAAAGATTATTCATGCATATGCGTGCTCACTGTGACACAAATGTATTTTTTATAACGTCCCATGACACACTTCTCTCAGAAACATTTTCAACACTTCAATTGGAATGGGAGTGTGATTACATCCTATATTTACATATGGTGATACACGGATGTTTGGTTTTAACTGATAATAAAAAGAAACTTCAATTATTTTCAGAAGCTGCTTGTAGAATTTCTATCAATTCAATGGTTGTAATCGGATTATTTGTGTATTTGGGTGCAATACATGTAAAAAACGGTCAGTATTTTGCTCTAAATATGTATTCATTTTTTTTCTCGTTCCTCGTTAAAACAAGAATATCACACATCAGCATACCAACATAGCTTTTGATTTCAAATAGAACATTTATGGATTGAGCCACCCTGAAACGTGACATGTTAGAGGCAGGAAGCCCTTCTTGTGTGTGCGTCCCTTCGTGTGCGATGAATAAGTGTGGCATGGCGTGCGCCCGCAGTGCAAAACAACAGGGGGTTGATTTCTGTCTGGGCTCAAGAATTAGTGACGTGAGGTGCGATTCGAACCCACAGACCCCCACCATCTCCCCTCCTCTCGCTCTCCCCCCATCTGACGGATCCAGATATGAAAGCTGCCCCGTGCAGGTGCATGCCTGCCACCTGGCCTTATGATACATCCTTTGTTGGCTTTTTCAATTAACTTCCTGCCATCTTTAGGAGAGCGATGGGAGTTTACTCTGTGTGATCGCATTAGGAGAGTGAGCCAAAATTGAGCAGAGTCGCGGTTTCTCTTCACCCGGCAGCAGAAGGTCACGGAGATCTAATGTGTTCTAAATTTCTGCCACAGCGGGAGACGTCTCCTTATTCTTGTTAAGCTCCCACGGATGCTTATTGAATACTCACTCAAAAGTATCTCAGCCTTTTATTGTAGCCATTCAATCAGCTGAGATGTGCCGGCGCCGTGTCTTCATTCAAACGGCCAGTCACTTTTGTTTCCTTTGTGGACGGATCTGCATCGAGCATATTAATTAAGAAGGCTTTTTTGCTAAATTTGTTAAACTAATATTGTGGTGAAAGCCACTGAGGATGATGCATTAATGGCTCATTCTGGCAAATACTGAAATGATGATTAAACAAATCAGGAAAATCTGCAGCTTTATCTTATCTTCAAATTAAAATAAATACAACCCATTATATGGCACATCAGTGTTTTCACTGTATGCAGTGACACTTGACGCTCACTAAAAGCTCCCTGCTGCCTCCACCCAGTCGATGTCATTTCACAGACGAGGAGTTGCCCAACTCGTGGCATATTAAGCTATTGATTTGGTAATTGTATTCTGATCACTGATTGCAGCTTAAGATCACTGCTGAACCACTTTTGAAGCAAGATGGGCTCTCGTACGCATGGAAAAACAAGCGTCTGTCTTCCCCACTGAGCCCAAACAAAGCAGTGGCTCCTCCAAGTGGCGCCACACTTGCAGGACACACTGGAGGGAAATCGCAGGGACGAGTGTCAGCCGTAAATGGAATGGTCTTCTACGTGGAGACGCTGTCTTTCTTCGGCTGGCCTTGTCCTTTCATTTGCACAGAGGACTACGGCGAACTGCCACAGCAATCCCTCTATCCATACATCACACACGTCAGCTGTGAACAAGCCACCGGCTCCTGCAGTACAATCACACACTCAGGCACAAAGGCCCAGAGGCATGCCAGGGTGCGTTTGGCGCACACACAAACTCGCTGAAACACGAGCCGCACGTGACGGAGGTGTGAGGTGACTCTCGGTTTTAGGCGGGATTGTGAGGGTCCGTATTCTTTACGCTTCAACGATGTACTGATCAGCTGCATTGCTCGTCGGAGCACCAATTCACTCTCAAGTGGGGATAAATTGAAAGTAGATGGAGCGATAAGAACTCATTTTTGTTCCCATTCATTCGCGCAGCACCGCTGACCATGAGGAGCCCTTTGTAGCGGCTCAAAAGCTTTTCACACAGTGGACCAGGGATGGAAACACAATAACATTAACATGGAAATGTAAATTAGCCCTCACACCTCTGGCTCCTTGAAAATGATTCTCTTATATGGTCTGCAGTCACACGTGTTATTGTTGGCTTTTTGAGCAGTATAATTGTGTTCATCCATTGTGGGACACGCTGATGAAGTTTATTTGTCTGCAATGATTTTCTTTCCAGGTTCTTCAGCTGAACGAAAAACCTCAGTTTTAGAACAATTAAAGAAGAAAACAATTAAATAATGAAGCCTATGGCATGAAAACAACCTAAAAGTTTATTTGACTGTGTCTATGTAAACGTGCAGCACATTCAGTTCAACTCAAAGCTGCTCCTGCTGAGCACTGCAGGAGATGTTGTAGAGATGCAGCTGCCAGGGTTCTACACAGAAATGTGCCCAAATCATCAGCCTGACAGCACCTGCAATAGATAAAAGCTTTCGATCTCCACTAACGGAGGTGCAAATTTTCCAGGGTTAAAACAGCACTGGACTATTTTAATACATTTGCCAGTCAAAATAATTCCACATAATCTGAATTGTCAAGCTGTGTGAAGTTACACCTTGCGTGCACGCACAAGGCGAGCGTTCTGGCTGTAGACGTGAAGCTATTTGAAAAGGGGTCAATACACAGCACCTGTGTTTTTGTCTTTTGTAACCCTTTCCTACTGCGTTCTCAGTACATTCAAGTTAACTAACAATTTCGGTCAGTTATAATGTTTTGTTCCGTGTTTGGCCGTACTTAGTTCCGCTTGTTACTTTTGGTTTCAAAAACGCAAGATGGCGACGGGCAAAATGCCGGTGGACAAACCACCGATGGGGGACGTCACGGTGACCACGACCGCTTCTTATGCAACGCTTCAGCCACAGTGTTTGCCTTTTTATAGTACCAGTCAAAGGTTTGGACACACTTTCCCATTGAATTGAATGAGACTGCTGCATACATACATATCTTTTTGAGCTAGACATATTTTAAGAGCCAATTTAGAGGCTAACTGGAGGAAAGAGACTGTTGCCTGTGGCCTTTAAAACTGTATTACTTCTTTCTTCCTACTCCTGGCTGGTAATTGGGGCCGCCTTTGTTCCAGCACTAGTTTATAACTCACTGAGGACCAGTTAACTCGAAGAAAGAGCTGTGCACAGCCGGCTGTGGATCGCTGTGTCGTGTCTCAGCCAGCAGCAGCTGCAACCCACATTGGTGTGCTATTAAAAAAAGCCAGATCGCCAAATCCAAAGATAAGACAATTCATTTTGAGGAGTTTTGCATGAAAACAGTGTGCCGCTCTGAAGTGCCAGCAGAGGTCTCTAGAGAGCTGCAGTTGCCTCTATTGTGCCTCACAGCAGGCATTGCCTTGTTGTCCTTTACATGTTTAATAAAAAACATTTTACACAAGATATACGGTTTAATCTTAATTTACACATTGTTTACATAGTTGCTGACACTGTACAACCAGCAGACACAGTCCTGCCTGCTGACGACTCATTTCTATCTGCACAGGCCGGCAGAAAGCAGCAGAAAGCAGCCGGCGCGCGAGCGGCGAGGCCCATCTCGTCCCGCCTCCCTGCTCTCATCAGAAGCGGCTCAATGCGAGATGACTGACTGAACGCGGCAAAGACGGCAAACCCGGTCCTAGTGGTGTTCTGCCCCTCCAGTGACCCGGCTAGTTAGGGAATGACTGACAGCGTGACTAATGCTGGCCTCAACAGTCGTTGGCCATATGTTAACACAGACTTTGGGGAAATGCACCAAACTAAACACAAACGCATTCATGTTGGCGCCCTGGGCTTGTTTGAAACAGCCTTCTTTTTGGTTTCTGGATGTAATGATTGTTATTATGTTATCTGTGTATGACATGTTGTTGGTTATTGTGAAGATGGAAGCCCACAGATCCCCTAACAGAGTTTTGTCACACTAACACACACAAGTACATCAGACGAATTCCCCCCCAAAGACGGAAGGTATTTTCTCCCTCTGTGCAATAGCTCCAGTGAATGAGCTGCTCTGACATTTTCTCTCACACAACGTTTTAAAAGGCTGAATGTCTTCCACGTGAACGCACACACAGGCTCACAGAGCACCCAGACTTTTACAAACCGTTGCCACTAGAGTCCTTCTCAACACGGAAAGCTGGTCTACTCTATGTTAGTTATAACTATTCATACGACAAATATTAACTCATACAATCGATCGGTTCATCCATTTTAACCTTGTTCTTTCTGTCATGTGGACTTCATACAGTGTTTAACGTCAGAAACGTGCTGAAATCATGCAATTTCAACCGTCACGTAACATATTTTCAAATCTAACAAATACACAACCTCCCAATCCCAGAGACGTACCAGTAGTGTGATGGAGGATTTCCTTTGCGCTGGTCGGTCAGAGAGGGTACCGTTAACCACCACCTGCTAAGACCATCACGCACCTCAAAGTAGCCACGGTTACATCCTCAGCTGGCCTGCTAACTCTAGCTAGTAGTACGTAACCATTCAGGAATATATTGAGTTGCTTTCTTCCAAAAGAACAAGCAAGTACTGTCCTCCTTAGTGGTTGGGATTTGTTATTGGGAGACATGGTGAAATGAGGAGGGCCAGAAAGCTGAAGACATGTGTGTGACCTGGTTTTTATTCAACATTTCCAGTGGCAGAAATGCAAGGAGGGCGTAGCTGATTCTCCAGTGAAGCCCTGCAATGATCACATGTGCCGGCTTGAAGCAGCATCAAAGCACACAAATGCTGGCGTCTTGTCTATGCAACTAAAGACAAACTTAAAACCCTTTCCAGCAGATGCGCTTCCTCAATTTGCTCAGCCGACTCAGAGTCAAGTGAAATGGCAGAACAGATTCATCCCAAAGTCTTTCTTCCCTCTAGCTACTTAAACTATATTATCTCTGAATGTAATAGTGCTTACTTCCTCCTTAACAAAGCAATGTCGCAGTGAACTGACCCCTCAATCGACGAGTAAAGCACAGAGCTCATGGCGTATGTCTTAAGTAAAGTAACACTAATTCTATTGTTTCCAATAAATTATGTTCAGTGCCCTGAGAGCCGAGTGCAAGCGCATCTCGGTGCTACAGATCAACATGTTACGAGATAGGCTGTGAGATTAATGTAGGTCTGCCCGAGGCTCGTGAGCCAACATCCTTAGATGGTCACAGTGAATTAGACCCCGAGACTCCGCCGAATTCTCCTCCACCCACTGTTGTGAGAAAAACTGGGACTAGGAGTGAGGAAACAAAATGGAGAGTGACGTTTCACCACGGAAGGCATTTATCCTGCTCGAACCGACCGAGAAATGAAACCAGGGGCCAGAGGGCTAACTCATCGAGAGGGACCATTTTGTGTGTTTCTGTGTGGAGTGAGACCATCTCACATCCGTTTAAGGGTAAATAACAGATGGGTGGGCTGTAGGGAGGGTGAGAAAATGATGGGACCTTTAGATATCTGTACCTGACGGTGAGCCCCAACTAGGACTGGAACAACACGATTATGTGTTTCAGATGTGAGCCTTTCGAGGCTGAGTGAAACATGCCTAATTCAAAGAGTACTTTTTCGGTCGGCCACTTGCATGTGCGATAGTTGTACATGTGCCTTGAACGCATCACGCTCACACATCACAACGCACACCCGAGGGCTGCGAATAAAACACTTGTGAGTCGGGCCTCAACCAACATGTAGTCGTTCCCTAACGAATAACCTCTACACATTGCAAGAAATATACTATGACAGCAAATAAGTGAGCGTGATTGTGTAGTATGTTATATAAATAGTATTTGGCAGTAGAATAAACTTGGCAGTAGATATAAGGGAGCTCTGCTCCCAAGAGGAAATGAGACACGTAAATATGGCCGAAAGCCAAGTTAATGCTTGTATTACATCGAGGTTGTTACACACATTTTTTGGTTCTCACTCTCTGTTGAGTGCAGATCTTGGCCAGGTGAGTCTGAAACGGACACTTTATTTAATATCTTTGTCCCCTACAACGACAGAAGGTTTTTCGGCCGGCTGTCAGGTGCATTGACTTGTAACAGCAAAACATTTTGCCAATGGATGTGGGCGACAAATGTCGTGATGATGATCGTCCTGACCTGACCTGACCGTTGCCATTAGTTCAAATGACAACGCTGTGGGAAAAGGTGTATTGGGCGTGAGTTTTACCTGAGGGTGTAAGCGAAGCCTGCCTGAGCTAATATTCACAGTGTCCTACACAAGGCGGGGGCACTATGAGGACCGGGACCTGATACAGGACACCTAACCAAAAGCCCTTCGTTTTGACACAACTCTTTCCGATTGGCAAGCCGTGTCTCTACCGGCAGAATAGAAGCAGCTCCAGGAAATCATTGAGAGGAAGCTAGAGGCCACAAGTGAGCTGAAGAGAAGTCCTTTTTGGGCCTGTCGCAGTGGAGGGGGGAAAAAAAATAATCAAATAAGCCATGTGCCAGCCCCTTATGTTTATTCACTCCTTCCTTGCACAAACACTAGCTGTCCAAGGCACTTAACCACAATCAATCTGCGGTGCACGCTAACTCCGAGCAGCGGAACCACTGCTCAGTGAGGGACAAGTTGAAACCGTTCAACACTATTCGGTTGCTTCCCTCCGTTGTTGCAGCCGTGGAAACGCTGGATGCTGCTCATTTTGCCTTAGTGCATGAAAGAGTTTGAATTTTAACTCTAAGCCGGTGTTTACATTGTCCCAGTGTTAAAATCTTGTCAGTGTTAAATCAACACTCAACAAAGTGTTAACAAGTTAACTCGGAATAAGTGTCAGAAATAAATCTGCCCAGTGTTAAAAACATTACATGTCATTTAGCTGACACGTTCATCCAAAGTGACTTACATTGCATTTTTAACCCATGTTTTTTACATTTTAGCCTGTGGAGCAAATAGAAGACGTGTGACACTGTACAGTTACATTTCAAACCTATCAAAGAGTTCATTTAACTCTAACTCTAAAGTGTTGCAAAGGAATCTGATCTTGACACTGAATAATGACTCCAGCGCTTTCGTACAATTGACTCTGTGAGAGTTGAATCAACTTTTTGCAGTGTGATTTCAATTCTGCACTTCAACACTTTTGCCTGCCGGAACACCGGAAAATTAACTCTAACTCTGTTAGTGTGTAGTGGATGTGATGCCGTCACAATGGTGCTGGACGGACCCTCCCCGTGTTTGTTTGATGAAACAAAGAGTTTCTGGTCTACATCTTGTCTTCTGTTTTTTAACAACAGCTGTGCCGTGACCCGGTCCAAACACAGAAAATGTCAACAATTACTTACAGAAGAAAGTTGTGTGCCGTGCGATCAGAATCGGGATCAGAATCAGAAACATTCACAGTATGTTTGGACATGCGAGGACATTGTCATGGTGGGTGGTGCACACAGAGAGGACTAGAAACCAGCGCATTGCATCACTCTCTCTCTCTTGAGACATTTCCCTCTACCTATTCCCGCCATAATCCCAGCGAGGGCAGATCACTCGGCACTCGCTGTGCGTACGTTTGAGTACTGTTGCTCCTCAACAGACACAATAACAGGACTTCCAGTCCAACAACAGGAACAGTGCGGGAAGTACAAGGCCCCAGCTGTTTCTCTCCTCTCCTTCTCCTCCTCTCTCGTGTCCCTTGGAGGTCGTTCTTCCTGCCTAACGTAACAAAAGTCATCATGCACACATGCCGCTGCAGAAGTAGAGACCCCCTGTCATCGGTTTTGTCGGGCCAGGCTCACGTCTGTGGAAAGCTATCTGCCCCACCGCTGACCATGACACTGTGGCTTCATAGTGGAACATTGTGTTGTGGTTCCCCTGATACCATCCAGCTGTGGTGAAGGTCATTGTTTACTGCTCCTCTTCCCGCATGTTTTGTCCATGTCTCATAAGTTGCTGTGTATCATGGGATGAGCCATATGATGTTGCCTTTTAAGGGCCTGGACAGACTCCCTTAAAGGTACAAAGGGCAAACATTTGGGTTTTGGTATCAAACGTGGGGCTATACATGACAATATAGCCCCACACCTGGAGGGAATATCTTTTACCCAAGAAACACAACGCTCTTGATTCCAAAAAGCGGTTTCCCGTCACCGGTTAAAAGCAGACATCTCTTTAAAAGGACTTTTACAACCAGTTAACAAGCACGGTAACTGAATTTCGGCAGATCAGCAAAGTCCCAGAATGGCCTCTAAAAGCCCTGAGCACACAGAGGCTCTCCTGCTCATTGTTATGGGAACGGTGATTTCATTAAAAAGATGCTTTTGGCACCGCTCACTCTATATGTGTTTGTGTGCATGCATGGACATTGCGGTGCCTCAGCACAGGAGCTTTGCAGGACCTTTTCATACTATCCCTCGCCAGAGAAGCAGGAGAAAACAAACACTGCCTTTACTACAGTAATAAATAAGCTTTGGGACCCAAAACGGTATAATTTTCCATTAACTCCCACTTAGAAAATGCCAAGTATGGCTCAGGGAAACGTGTGACATTTGACTTTGTTGGCGCCAAACACTGCAGTCGTCCACTGGGACTTTGACCTCTGGCCCGTCACCTCTCCGGAAACCACATGAAAAACAACAGCGCTCAGTCTATCACCCAGAGTAGCAGACGTCCTCCTCAGAAGACACCGGGAGCGGCGCAGGTGCTTCATGTCCCCGCGCGGTGCACACAGGCTAACCTCGTTACTCTCTGTTCCCATTCCCCCCCCACCCCCCCCAGAAAAAAAAGAGACCTCGGGGCGACATAACGACGGGGAGACAAACAAACAAGAGGGGTTTGTGGGAATCTGAACGCGATGCCTGCTCCGTAATCCTTTTTTTCTAAAGTAATAGTCGAGCCTAATGTGACACACGCGCTGGAGATGCGTCATCAAAAGGACCAGGAGTCAGCAGGAGCGCGCCCCCCGTGCAGGTCGAGAGTCTCGGCGCGAGTGACGACAGCCTCCATCTCAGGTGGTGCACAGGTGCAACAATGGGTTCAGTGTTGCGCTCTCACCTCGCAGACGCGTCCACGTGGAGGTGGAGTGCAGCGTCGGCTGGCAGGCTTACGGCATATATTTGCATAGTAAAGGTCAGGTGGAAGACAAGGCTCCCTGTGTTCCACATTGCGATAAAGGAGCTCGCAGAAAGTCAGGCAGTTGTTACAAACAGCAGGCCGAGTCCCCGACTGAAACCACAAAAGGGCAGGAGGCGGAGGACGTGTTTTTTAAAAGGTGTAATCACATGCAACATCACTTATCTTCAGATGGCTTTAAAGTATGAAACGAACCTTTCGACAAAGCCTTTTCCCTCCGCTCTGCTGAGTGGGTTGGGATGTGCAACCACGCTGTGTGATGTAACGTTTCAAACTCGCCCTCCCGGTGGGTCCACATCATGAGAAGACGAAGCGCGTCAGACTTTTTCTTTCTTTAGACTCCACCTTGACTAAAAAGACTAACCAGCACTTAAAATGTACTTATAATGGCTCTTATCTACAGCGAGTTGTAGATCGGCTTATTTGATGACATTGCACTTTCTCGTCTGTATGTGTCTGTATTCTTATGGTTTTAAATGCACTTATTGTAAATGACACGTAATGCAATTGATGAAAAATTGTAAAATGTGAAATTGTTATTTGACTAAACAGCAGAGGTGATAACCTCCTCTAAGGGAAGGACCCGGAATTAATGAGTAATACTCAGACACAGTTTAACAAGGGGAGCTCGGACACATGCCCATCACTTTTCAAGCACACACACACACACACACACACACGCATATACAGACATTATCACTCTGCTTCTAGTGTCCATCTCTGTTGAATTCACTTTGTCTTCCTCCCACTCTGTTATGTTGTACTTTGCTTTCACACTTGACTCACATTATTTTTGACTTTAATTGTCGAGGGGATCCAAGTGCTCCCGACTCAAATACAAACAATGACTGTGTCATTTCCTGTTCTGTCTGAATTCATGTGTGACTGCAGCACAATTTGGAGCAGGCCTATTTATAGCCGACCACCACCACCATCACCGCCACCGCAGCCTGAAAGTCACACCGGGAGCTTTCTGGAGGGGAGTCCTTGAGCCTCTCTGCCAACTTGAAGCATCGCAGTGACAAGTTTTCCGATGAGGTCAGTCGCTGTGAAGTCGCACTGCGCCGTCCTCCTGCTCTAAAGCACAAGGCGACATCCCTCGCTGCACACACGGACACGCATGTGTTATGATGTGTCACTTTTCCTCGAGTAGCAGCGTGGAGGCTGACAACAGAGGAGTGACAGGGAGGAAGATGAGGGTAATATAATTGTACTTACTTAATAGCTTTCTGAGAAAGTTCCAGCACGGGGGTTCTTTGTCCACCTCCTGGCCGCCGTGCGGTGTTCCCCCGTCGCCTCTCCAATCAGCAGCAATCAGAACAACCAAAACAAACAAAAGTATCCGGTGTGCATCTCTAACACAGCAAGTCCCACTCGGCTGCTCACTGATGCTCTCCGGAATGAGGAGGGAACTCTGCGCACAGCTCCCAGGCTCACAGCCAATCACGTCAGAGAGGTTCCAGCCTTTTGGCCAATGTGGCGTCTGTATCGCGCTTCAGCCGCCCCCAACCTCCCTCCCCTCCCTCCCCCTGGAAGTTCCCAGGGTTGGACAACTCTAAAAGAGAGGAGGAGAGGAGTGAGTCAGAGTGGGAAGAACTGATGTAGTATTTACAGAAAGGGGGAATTATAATTGGCCAGTCGTGAGCGTCGGGGACAGAACTTGTTGCCCAGGATTTACCCACTGTTCCTCTCTGAGTTCTTCCTTTGGTGCGAGTCTCTTCTTTTTTTCTTGCCACGGTGTACAACCACAAAGGTTGTGCCCTTGTGCCTTTTCTTTGAGTTGTCGGCGGCGCTGCCAAGTCCATGTGGTCCGCGGTGTCAGTAACAATGAAAGGAATAGCTCAACAACGTACACTTATCGCTTATCTCGCCGGAGGAATCCGGGCAGGCCAGCGTGGCTCCAGCAGCAGTCCGATACGAGAGGGGTGTTGATTTTCTCACCTTACTCTCGACCAAGAAAGCCACGAAGCATTTGCTTCCCCAAAATGTTGAACTATTCCTTTAACATGGACTCACATTTCATCAGAGCTGATTCCGTAACACAAACCAGAAACACACGGCAGAAATCCTCTTCCGAGCCATTTCCTGGGAAAATAACTCAGCAATGAAGACTGTGACATTTTGAGAAATAAAGACAGAATAGGTTTTGACCATTTTAAGCAAGCTCACTCACAGATGCACTTGATTCCCAGAGGTGTTGTGACTCCTCTCCCTTGCTTATGCGGCCACGGGGAATGCAGCGTACCCTGAGAGAGACATGAACGGCTAATGTTATTTGTCAAGAGAAGACGGATACGGCTTCCCTGCTTGGTCGTGTTTATTCAGTGACACACTGACGCTGACATTCACGAGCCCTTTTTTCCCCGGAAGGACCGGAGACGTGGCGTTTGGTCCGCAGGGATCCTCACCTCAGTCAAGAGGTGGGTTCAGTCAGGCAGGACTTTGAGCTCCGGCCTGGTAATCGGGAATATTTGGATAAGGATCTGCGATTAAAAAAAAAGCTTTGTGTGCATATTTTGTTTGGACAGTAATGGCGACGACTCGATGATGTGTGCGTGAGTGCAGCGAAGTCACAGCTCACACATACAAAGTGACTGTGTCATATTAGGTTTAGGGTTAGAGATGCACGGCGGGAGATTATATTACCGTTTGACGGAGGTTTCCAGTCTTTGCGTAAAATACAAAACCCTGTATTGTTCCTTTTGCCCGTGGTACTACTTTTCGATCCAGATTGTGTTGGTTTTGTCTAATTTTGTAGACATCTCATCTGCCTTCTCTTTTTTCCAACCATATTTCTGGTAGAAAACATTCGCAACACAAGTGTATTTTCTTTGAGTACCACAAACCAATTGCAATACAGCCTTAATATATTGGAGCGAAGACAGACAACTTTACAGCCAACCAAGCCAGATGGAGAGACTTAGGCTTTAAACAGTCAGGTACGGGTCTAATGAAATGACAATGTAGGATATGTGTGATCCCGCAGTTTTGCAGCTTGACCCATGCTAAGCCTTAAAATTGGGGTATAACAGCATCTGTTTTCTTGCTATTGACTATTTCTCTCCAAATGTCCCCCGCAAATCTCCCTTTAAATTGAATCCGACTGCAGGTCAAACTAAGTTCAATTCAGTCAGCACACATGTGGATCACCCCAGGTAATAAGGGCTCCAAGATTACCGAGGCTTTGGCCCACAAACAGCTCGAAGGGCAAGCATCACCTATGAAACAGTGTGTATGGCAAACATCACGTATAATCCCGTCAAATCAAATTAAAGTGTGCACTTTACAAGCGGCCCCTCTGGACAACTGTTGCCAAATCTGCCTTCCGTCTGTTGTAACATATCTGGAACATGTTCAGCTCACGGCTCTCATGCAGGCAAACATCATATTACACACACGGTATTTGTATTGCTGATTCTCTTGGCTGTGCGTTCTCCCACAGTTTCCCGTTTGGCTTGTAAAACCCCCAAAATGGATGAGAAACAGCATCCGCAAAAACAGGGATCAACAGCGCTCAGGGAGTCCACGAAAGCATATGAAACCACGCAGAGACATGAGGTCATTGGAAATGGCATCCAGCAAATGTGACTGTCGTTACTTGTGAGAACACATTTTGAGGTGATGTTACCGTAGTTTCCAGAGTGAAGAGTCTCGCTCCTATGACGGTGATGTGCCTCTTTCCCCATCCAAATATTGACTGGAAGCCTGAGCAGCTGCAACAGCCAGGCATTTTTCACACAGTGGATAATGGCGACAATATTTGGGTCGTGCTACCTTATCCATCAAGACACAAGTGCCGTTTTGTTTAAGCAACTCGCAGGAATCTTCATCTCTAAGCTGAATTTGAGTCACGGTTTTAATTTATCTGCTGCGTGTCAGAAACGCGTCGCGCTCTCAAAATGTGTCCTTTGAATATGTAAACTGGAGCAGAGAGACGACCAGCGTAGCTTAGCATAAAGACAGTAGAAGCGGGTTCAGCCGCCCCGCCTCTGTCCCGGTCTTTTGCAAAGCAAATCATCTTCTGGCTCCAGCTTCGCATTCAACAGACAGATATCGGACGCCGCATCTGGCTTTACGATGGAAGGTCAATAAGAATAGGTGTATATATATATCTAAATGTGGCTTTATGACGGTGAGACAAACAGGCTGGGATCCGTCAGGCCCCGAGGCCCCTCAGACTCACAGGACCGGAAGAGTTATGCTAACGCCGAAGGGCGTACGCTGTTGTTCTTCTGTTGTTCTGTTGCATGAAAAAACATCACACACTGGGGTAAACAGCGGGAAAATGAATACACATTTACATCTGTGATTCGTCAGGCAAAAGGCGGCGCAGTTTAATGCGCAAAGCCTTAAGGATGCGAGGCTGGAAATTCACACGGAAATCGCCGGCCAGGCGAATATTCTTAGCCTTGCCGATTGTCCCTAAAGAGGCTCGACAGCTCACAAGCACAGAGGCAGCGGCTGACAGACACAGCAGAGCAACCTATTGGAAGACAAGACGCTGATCAATAAGTCGGCTTTGAGGCGAATGATATTCTGCAGGACGGGTAGATGAGTACCTGGAAAACATCCCCTGGGCGTTTGTTCCACTGCGGTTCCTCCGACAGCTGTTGACAGAGGAGGAGGAATGTTCTAGGTGGTAGAAGGTGTGGAGACACACACGCACATTCTGAAACACGCTTGTAGCGGTGGTGGAAACGGGCAGATACACAGCGCGACTATAGATGCAGTGGTTTGTTATGTTAGTGATAAGATGGTAAGTTATGAAATGTACAGATTGCATCAAAAAGAAATTCATGTTAAATATCACGATGAAATCTAACTGAAATAGAGACCTGTTCTGACCCAAAATCAGTCCAATATCAGAAGTACCTGATTATGCAGAACTCTGACTCTAAAGCGACAAAACATGGTCGCAAAGTGTGATGTCTATTATTTACAATGCTGGCAAGCCAAATCAGACCTATTCTTGCCTAGAAAATATCTTAAAAGCAGAGACAAAGGGACAGTGGAGGACTAGGCTGTCAAACGGTAACCAAATACCCACAATTATCTCCTCTTTAGTAAATCCTTTTTCTACTCTTTTCTATGTTATCGTCCCCCTTCCAGCACCCTCCGTCCTCTCCCATGTGTGAGCGCACATTTCATCCCTCACCCCGAGTGGTCGGAAGACTAGAAAAAGCGCTTCACAAGTTCAGTCCATTTACCATTTAAGAGAACAGACATGCTGCACAGACGATGACACTGGAAGCGTCGTGATGTGGTGAATCACAGAGCCCACAAAGAGAAGCCGTTGCCCCGAATGGCTTTCTCTCTCTCTCACCCGCAATCAGCTCCTCTTGTGACTCCATATAAAAGCAGCCTCACGACTCCTCCTGACAGACGCCACTGACGTAGATAGTTAGTTCCCTCTCAGGGCTGCAGAGTCCTTCAGCCTCCCGGCTCCAAACAGAGCGGGCCAACGTAACGGAGCATTTGGCATCTAAGGAGACGGGTGTTTCCCTTCTGACTTTCAAAGAGTGACAATTGGACTCGGGGATGACAGGCTGCTATAGAAGGTGCTCTCCATATCTGCTTGAACCAGTGGGAAACATGTTATCAAAATGCTATTTTCATGGCACAACCCATAGTAAAAAAAAACTTTGACAACCTTCAAAATCAATAACGTTTTCATTGCAGACTTACATACTGTTTTCCGCTTTCCCAATATAGATGAGGCTGTAAATCAAATGACACCACTTTCAATGGGCCGTTTTCATTTCAAACACATGACAAGTGCAGATAAAGAGGTCACTGCACGGACTGAATATTTCCTACAAGACCACAACTGAAGATACTGGCAACGCGTCCTTAAACGCAGCTTTGACTTGCTCGCAGACGGCGATGTTACTGGACGTATCAGGGGTCATTTTTCTTCCAGCACAAGCCTCTAAATGACAACAAAGGATGTTGCCCATTACTCTGATTATCACTGCGCCGCTTTTGCTGCCTCTTCACTGAGCAAATTGTAGGAGAGCGTTTGGCAAATATGATCGAATGTGACATTAATGTTTCCAGCACCAAAAACCTTTGAAACATTGCGTTTTCCCGTGGTGGAAGGCCGGGAACTAATCCTGCTCCCTGCCTCACCTCGTTTGTGTTGCACCTATCTGCAGCGACGAGGCGGCTCACGCACACTCGGAGCGATAATGACCTAGTTATCCCGCCTTCAAACCAGGGAAGGACCTGCGAGGGTGGCTCGGGGACAGACAGGACGGGGTGAGGAGGGGGGAGAGGAGTTGTTGGGAGTCATCGCGGGGGAGAGCGATCATCCAGGCCCTCGAGGGGCTGTCCTGCTGCCCGCTCAACCGGTTAGTTTCAGCACTCATATGCCATTGTGTATTTTTTTCTTTTTAAAAGGCTAACCTCAAATGACTCCCGTCATTTATAGCTTTATCTTACTGACGTCAGCTTTTCTTTTTTTACGTATTTAAAGTCATTTTCCATCACGGAGCCGAGGCTCATTTAATAAAAAAATCTTTGTCGTTTGGTGCTGGCGTCATTATGTAGCACTGAAGTGCAGAAGGACGTACAATTACACATGTCAGTGCACTCATTTGGGTGGGATGGAGAGGAGGAGACATGTTAGAAACAGTGCTGAATGTTTTCCTACATTTTAAATAGAAATGTTTGTAATCTGAAATACATGGATGTGTTTAAAGAATGAGAGCTACGACACGCACTGCCTGTAGAATGCACTCATGCAATTTAGACGTTTGTGCGACCTTGGCCTTCTCATAACTTGCCTAAATGTATCAAGCATAGTTATAAAGAGTATTTAGTGAATGAACCTGGGGCAGTGTGGATGGTCGCTAATGGGTTTTATTTGGAGACTGCTATTCTCCCTGTTCACCTCCAACTACTTACGCTTTGTCTGGTTGCACTGAACAGGAGGGAAGCACCTTTTTCAAGGACAGTCACAAATGCTCAATTAAGAGATCTGAACCAATGCGTCGTTCTCAAGCGGCCTACGAGCTTGGCTTCATGCTTTGGATGAAATGTAGTGCACGTCCTTCCCTACTGGTTTAGAAAATGGCAACATGAAAATAAATTCTGACAAAAACCGTTCTGAGCAACAAGCTTGACAGAAAATCATAATCCTTCAGCTAGAGAATAGCATGGAAGTCAATGTTAAGTGCTGCACAATAAGTAATTTCAATGAGAAATTCAAGCAGATGAACTAGACCAGGAACGCAATGCTTTTCCATGAATGTAAAATGAATGAATCTTAGTGATCTGGTGGTAATGCACTGAACGAGCACTTCTCAGTGCAACAGCAGCTCCTGCTGGTGACGACAGCTCATTACAGTAAGGTCAAAGAATCATTAAAAGGTTATCAACCTGGGGCTGACAACGTAAATCTACGGTGTGTATGGGGAAACGTGTTGCCAGCAGGTTAATGAGGGGGGGGGGGGGATAAAAAAAAAAAAATTAAATAAAAAGGAAATTTGTGACAAAAATATTTAAAGTGGTTTAAATACACAAAAGTTATGGAAATAGTTTCAGTAAAACTTTGTTGTATATGCTTTTAGGCCATCTGCGACATGTCTTTTGGTTCAATGTCACGTAAGGCAAACCCACCGGCTACATGTAGACTAATGAAAAGTAGGTTAAAAAAAAAATTAAAACAAGTTGCAAATATTTTAAACAAGATAAAAACTTAAGTATGAGAAAGGCAACATTGAAAGTACATTGATCATTTAATTTCATATAAATACATATAAAATATAATATAAACATCAATTCACATCATGTATTACAGTATCTTAACTATTGGTATAACAAAGGATCTGAAAAGGTTCACCTCCCACCCATTTGTATACAATGTTTAAATATTTAGTGTCAATGTGGATTTGTACAAGAAAAACAAAAACTGTTCACATCAAGGTTAATGCTTTGCCGTAAAGTCACTTTTCAGTTTAAGATATTAACTCACAAAACTAGAACTCGGTCCAAAAGGCACTTCTCTACACCAGCCACAGGTGTCAACAGAAGCAAAATACAAAGAAATGGTCAGTGTGGCTTGATAGCAAATCAGTGTAATGGTGCATATTGCATCCCTCTAGGTGTTATTTTGCAATAAAGACATAGTAAAACTAGCAAAACCCCGTTTTGGATCCTACGAGAACCCAACGGTCGGTCGGCCCTCTCTGGAATCTCTGTCACATCATCGCGTCATAGGAGAAGTTAATTCTGCTGTATAAAGAACTCTTTTCAATGAAAATCTGTACCGTCAGCAGCAGTTGTGACTCAACCATAGAGAAGTGGGTGTGCATGTTATAGGGAAAAACAAACAGGACATGTGTAGCGTGGACACTAATATATAAAAACTTCAGTGCATAACTTTAAAACAGCAGACTGTATTTACTAGAGGAAAAATAATAATCTTGCTTGTCATAGAAGCCAACTGATCTTTGCATTAGACACTTTTAATATGTAGCTGATGTTCCCACAGTCTCACAATATAGTCAGTGAATAGTGGAGTTTGAAATATTTTAAAACCATACTGTAGTAGAAGGCAGGATATTTGGGTACCTCTAAAGCAGAACTTTACCTCCATTGTAAACAAAACAAAAGATAAACTGCTTGAATGTAGCTTTGGTCCAATGAAAGGATTGTCGTTTGCAATTGCAGGTAGAAAACAAATCAGAAAATGCAGTCTAAACCAACAAGTTGAATCTCAGATACATTTTGCTTACATGAATGTGGGCAACCGCCGGCAAGCGGAGACCCGACTGTCACTCTTCTTTGTCATGACTGGCGTTTCCATTCATAAGCCCGTTACTGTGGTGTTCCCATTTCTGATTCTGCAGTACCTTTGGCAGCCTCTTCCCCTTGGTGTAGGCGTGGTACCAGAAGTTAAGAAAGAGAAACAAGAAAATCAGGCCGTACGCGGCGATGATGTAAACAAAGATGGGGAACTGGTAGTTGCAGTCCTTCATGAAGAAATACTGGGAGATGTGGCTGGTCACGATTACAAACTGGATCTGTGGAGCAACATAGAAGGATCGCTTGTTATGCCCTCAACACGAAATAAAACAAAGAAATTGCAGAGATAAAAACATGACATACCAGCTGAATAGTAGTCAGGTGCTTCTTCCACCAAAGGTACTTCTGATATTTGGGGCCCAACGCAGTCAGGCCGTAGTACGTGTACATGATAACATGGACAATACAGTTAAGCAGGGCGTGAAATGTTCCCATGCCGCCTGAAATAAATAAAAAGGGGTGAGCTTATCAGTGAGAAAGTCACAAAATGTAAAAATTAATGAAGCCCATAAACTGTAGCTTGATTATTAAAAGATTCCTACCTGCAGAAAAACGAACACCAAACCACCAGGTGAAGGGCATGACTGAGTGATGATAGACATGAAGAAATGTCACCTGGCTATTCCTCTTCCTCAGCACAAAGAATATCTGAAAGGGGACAAAGCTCCACATTTACCAAGTGATAAACACACAGCATCTAGTTCACCCCAATACACAAGAAAACAGCCACCCGACACGGATGTAGTCACTCACCGTATCCAACATCTCAATGAACTTCGAGAAGTAGTAAAGCCAGCATGTTGCTGCCATCTAGAGGAGACAAAATATATATTTTTAAACGAACTACAAAAACAAGCACCCAATGGAGAGAAAGGCTTTTTACGTCAACACATCGTATTCTGTAAAAGAGCAGCTCACCCTCAAGCCCTGTGGAGAATCAGAGTAGTCCACTGGGTCGCAGTGGAACGTGTACCCGGTTCCCCATCCGGACACCACAAACTGAAGGAAAAAAAAAATTATATATATATATATATATATATATATATATATTAGTATTTTTTCAAACTCTTACTCAGTGTTGCCAATAGCTCATATTTGACAAACAGTGAAGCTACTTTGAGTCCAGGTAGTATTTCACCAAAGTGCGTGGTTAGGATTTTATTGAAATGCCAAACATTGACAAAGTTAAGGCTGCGTTAACACAGAAGCACGAGACAATGCACGAAAGAAAACACCTGCAGATCTGGTTTGCCTGCACAAGGACCAGACAAAGTGTCCCATGAACAAAAGTGTTGCACAAGACTCCCAACTGATGACTGATTAAATGGGTCACATTTCTCTTGCAAACAAGGAACCCATTAACGCAGGAAGGAGAGACTCTGCGATGAGGATTTCAGCACGTTGAGTCCACCAACCGCCGCAGAAGACAGCAGGACTCACCTCGTAGCACATGTAGAGCGAGAGCGCCACTACGCCGAAATTGTAGACAATGAGGACTCCCCTGAGGTCCAAGGCTTTGCGGTTCTCCATGAGGCGAGGCCCCAGCGAGTGGACGAAGTAAATGTACGCTGCGATGATGACGGTTTGGGGCAGAGGAGAGGACATGAGGAACCAGCTCGCTGTCCGCCTGTCTGCAACACAAGAAAGTGAGATTAGCAAGAGGACTTGTTCAAAAGACAAAAAAAAAAAAAGAAATCTTTAATGCTTACCTGCATTTTGTAGGAACTCATTATAAATGAGTGTGGCTGAGGATTTTAGATAATCAAATTCCATTTTCAGAAAGGATGTCTGCAGAAGTAGCTGAAAAGAGCAGACACACAATGTTAAGGAGACAAGACCACCAGCATTTGGTCGAGGAAGCCGGGCACAAAAATAAAAGGTCAAGCTCAAAAAAAAAAAATGAGTTGTATGCTGAAATAGTCAGACACATTTCAAAATCCACAAAGGGAATTATTTAAAAAAAAAGTCCAAGGTGAAACTGCTCGCACACCATTCACCTGCCTACTGAAGTGAAACACCTCAGTGAAACAGACAGCGGTTTCCTCCATATTGCAACAGGTTTTTCACCCTGGAATTTACTGTGATCAACTCTGTATTGTGCCTGAAGTTAAAATAAAATAAAAAAAGAAAAGAAAAGAAAAAAAAAGGACTGCATGGCAGCATTTGGAGTGCCAGATTTGCTGGCATGGCCGGCAGACTGCATTGTATACGGGGAAAGAGTCTTCTCCATTCTGTACTTCCCCCTTCGAAGATCTGAGGTGGACAAAGCGAAGACTGTGCGAGGAGTACAATGAGTACAAGTCACTGCCTGTTTTCAGAGAACAAACAGTGGCAAACGGTCTAGAAAATGTATGCATGGATGATGGATGTATAGAACAGTATTAGTTATGAGTCTGTAGGGACCTGCATGTCGACATGCCGCCTCCATCAAAGCAGTAAAAACTGTAAGATCCGTTGGCACTGGACAATGTTACAAGAACACAGCAAACTTAAAACAGCCCCAATGCTTTTAGATTTACTCACGAAGAAATGCAGAATGACAACGTTACGTTGTATCAATTTTCAAAATGTAAATGAGGGAAATGATCCCAGGGATGCAGGCATGAGCGCTGTGCCATTGACCCCGACCTACGAGCTGGTTCCAGTTTAAAAAGGTCTGACCGTCGCTATGGTGCCAGACCACCTTTTCACACGAGTCTCACAAACCAAAGGAAAATGTCAAGGGAACGCTCATTACTTTATATTAAATAAATTAAAATAAAACCAACATTAGCAGTTGGATTATTTTGTTTCTAAATGTGGGTGCAAATCATTAAAACCCATCAGCCCTCATCTGCCAGCCAGTGAACATGTGACATGAGCCCACAGGACTGGTTTTCAAGGTGTGTCTTCCTGAACACACGGGGAACTTGAATAGAGTTTAAGTCAATGAGACGATAAAGGAGAGGCGTGGCTAGCCAGTTGGGTTCCACACCTACTGAAAGCATTGACACATCAAATGGACGAGCACGCCCTCGTGCCGTGTACCTTCAAGTCCACAACCACCTCAGCAAGGATTTATTTAAAAAATAAAATCTACGTTTGGGCCCCAAAAATCATTAAGATATATATATATATATATATTATATATAACACTAAACGCATCCTTATGTGAAAAAAACCCCTAAAGAAAATACATTAAAAGTTAGTTCACGTGTGTCACAAGCCATTGGTCGGGATCAACTAGTGCCCCACGGCCTTAAAATTAAGTGTAACGTTCTCGGCCAAAGTCAAATATATTCAGACGCCAGTATCGCGTTTAACCTGAACAGGTGCCTTAGTCAGGGAGAACCAGTGTGACGCAATTATTGAAAAACGGGTCCAACAGCTCCCAACGCAAACCCCCCACGAGAGGAAGCGTCTCGGCTGTCACGGGCACGTTTCAGCCTCGACGCACCTGCTCCTTGGAGTCTAATCCGGTAACTATTGTTTTAACGCTTCACTCGGATTCAGTTAAGAAACAAACACCACTTACAACACTTTAGTTTGCTGATGAAAATCCTCGTAAGCCGTCAAGTGGTGTAAATCCAAACGGTCGGCTCACCTGCCGATGGCCCACAGGTGTGCCTTCTACTCTGCTCGTGGCGCTGACTACGGTCGGCTCGCCTCGCGACTTTAAAGGAGCCGCCGGGGGGGCGTGGTCGTGCTTCTGCGTTCGCCGATTGGCCAATTCGTGGTCCCACGTTTCTAGTTCATTTCTGAGCGATACCTCATCGAAAGCGATGTGGATATTTTGTAATAGTACACACGATATATCCACATAACACATACTTTATTGGTTTCAGTACAAAAAAAAAGGAGATCAGCTTTCTCCACAACCTCCCTAAAACCGCAGTAGCATTACAAAGGTAGATGACAGGCATTCCAGCACCTTTATTCTAAGACTACAAGACAGTTAAAGACACTTCAGGTAATTTGGTAGGGGGGGAAAAAGAGCCCTGACTGACGCATTATGTGACATTTACTATGGCTTTTTTCATTATTGTTGTTCTGTGTCTGTACCTTCTTGTTTGAACGCACTTATAGTCTATGCTTTGGATAAAAGGTGACAGCTAAATTAAAAATGTGGTGTAAATGATGATAAAGACAGAAACCGTAGCTTAGACAGAAGTATTGTTTCATAGGAAAGTTCACTGCACCGAGATGCAAAGGATAATGACAATAAGGAAGGGACCGAGGCAAAGAATGTTGAGGTGTTTTTGCTTTTGTTCATTGTAGTTTCCTTTTTGGGGAGGGGAGACGGGTGGGGGGTGTTCAAGGCCTTCTCATGGTAACTAAGGCAATATGTAAAACTATGAGGGTGTGTCAGAGAGAAAGGTTTCAGTCACTAATGCAGGTAGTTTCAGCAAGGAGGGATGGAAGAACTCATAAACAAATGCAAATTATGGCATAAGTGACACAAGACGACGTCTGTTCACTCAAGGCCTGGTCTTTTCCCACGTGTCGTCTCTTCTTGCATCTCAGTATGCACACCCTGCAGACGCCGTCGCTTCACACTCAAATTAAAAAGGGAAACGCAATGAGATATAAAAAGTACAAAAAAAACATTCATAACATTGTGCAAACAAAGTCGTACAATTATTTACACAATAGCTTGTCATTCCAAGGCCTTAATTATTATCTGCAATTACATAACAGGAGCCACTTCCATAAACCCATAAATAGCTTCACCGGCGTCGAAGGACCATCATTAACATGTTTTTCTATTTCCACGAGTTAACCGTGAAGGGAAGTGTGATAATTTGCAAAGTTGTCCACGCAGACAAAAGCCAGACTTAATCTTCATCGCTGCTCCATGCGTCCTGAAAGGCTTGATTCACTGAAGACGGGGCCCCGGCAGCCTGCAAGGGATCAGGACATTCAGCTCAATACCACGACAAAAGCATGATACATGTGTGCACAGATCTCATGGGTATAACAACTACTGCTTATGTGATGCATGTATATCCCTTTCCCGTTACCTGATTTGCACTTTTTGGCTCGTCCTCCACATCTGGGGAGCGAAGGACAGGAATCCACGCCAGGATGTTACAGTCTTTACCTCCAGTGTAGAGCTCCTGCGTACGGCCCAGAACAAGGACAGCTCAGGTTCTGACACGCGAGCTCACACCATATTACAGGAAACAAAAGAGGAGGAACGTGACCTTCCACCTTGCAGCACTCCCAAACTGTGACGTCGGCACCTGCTGGAACACCGGCCAAAGGGGCCGAGAGCCAAATAATGAAGGGACTTAAAACTGTGTCACCCTCTCTGTGTCAGGCGAGTGATCGGTATCGATATGTCGGACAAGCTGCCTCTCACAGAACCAGGACGAACACGGTTTTAAGGACGAGATCTCCTTTCCCGGAGCTCTCCCGAGTCACGAGCTGCCGAACAGCATTCCTACGTTACACGTTCGACGGATGTTGACATCGGCTTATGGAGAGGGCGGCGGTTGGAGCATTTGGAAAAAGGATGTATAACTAACTAGACTCCCGATTTCAGCCAACAGCTCGAATGAGGACGGGTAGTGCTTTTAGTCGGATACGAGTGCTACGGGCGTCAACATTTGGAACTTCCTCACATTGGGCTCACGGGACGCTTACGTCTCGCAGATGCCGAGCCTCTTGTTGCCTGGGCGCACGTACACAGCATATGTCACACATTTCTGAGAGTGACTCAACATCTCACCGTTCATTCCTCAGCCGGAGAAACAGGCACAAGCAGAGCATTGCGCGTACGGATGAAACTGAACCAAACACCTGACAGAGGAGACGGACGCTGTGTTTGTGCAGTCAAACCGCCGCCGCCCGACTTCTGATCGCGCCGCAGTCGACGTTCGACCCGGGTCGCACAAAGGGGACGTCCGCTATTTGCATTTATGGCAGCTCCGTACGGCCGGGGGAATGTCGACTTGACCGCGTTATCGGTCTAGCCCTCCCCCCTTCTCATCAGGCTCATTCGAGGTTGCCATGGTGATTGCAAATGTCTAATAGCCCTTACAGCGACAACAACAAGCGCGGCGGTTGAAGAGATAAGCAAAAGCACACAGGAGAAGGGCTACAGCTGACGGGCTGAGCAAACACGGGCCGGGCGATGGAAATACAAACAGGCTACGGGAGGGTTCGACGCGGCTCACCTGGTAGTCCGGGTGGAGCTCGCAGCAGTCCACGTTGTTGTAGTGACCCCTGAGCGTAGAGACCAGCTCTCCCGTGTGGACGGCGTACACGGCCACCGAGCTCTCGCACGGCACAAACACAAACTCCGGGCCGCAGCCGCGCGACACGGCGAACTGGAGCTTCTTGCGGTTCCCGTTGGAGACCTTCCCGTAGTTCACCTGAGGGACAAACCGCACACGCGGCTCAGATGTGGACAGTTAGCGTTGTACGCTAAAAGCTACGAAAACACTGCTCGTCTCTGAAGGTGTCGTTGGAAAATCAGGGCTGCCTACAAGTTTTCCTCCTTTTTTAAAAAGGTTTTTAATCAACTTTTTGTTGAGTCACATAAACGTTGTTGTAAACAAGGTTCCACAGACAGCAAGTTAATCCATTCAAACAGCATTCAACACTGAATATATACAAACCACCACTTAATTGCAGAGACAAGGAAAAATAAATAAGTGAAGATAGCAGATAGAGAAAACAAATATAAATGAATACAACCCATGGACAATTGTGTCGAATGTCAAAGTCGTCTTGCCTTCTATCAAAGTGAAACATATCGGTGTCAGGAAATGGGGCCTTAAAGAGAATGAATCTGAGTGAGGAGGTCTCAAGTCTCTGCAGCCGTTTATCTTTCCATCAGGGCAACATCTCTAACATCGTTCCGCCGTGCCTCTATCGACGGGGTTCAGGAAACAGCCGTGAGTGCAAAGTGGTTCTCTTGGGCGCAGTTAAACATGCAAACGGCCGACCTGGAGTTATGACGGAGGTTACGTCATCGTTCAACAAAATGATTAAATTCAACTTTCCAGACTCTATAGACCAGAGAATAGAACACTCTGCACCAACAGCTCAGATTACCATCTCCATATTAGCATTTTGAAGTACCTTTATGGATTGACAGACAAATAATGAAAAAATGTTACTTGTTTTTTTCCTGAGAGATTTTTCTAATAGAGGTCAAAGCCCTGTCCTTCAATCGCCACCGATACCACAGAGGTAAACCCAGGTGCTTAGTGGATGAGAGGGTAAAGGTTAATCCCACGGGACCCTGGGGGGCGCGAATTTAGCAACTATTCTGGAATGTGAAACGGAATTCTGTAATAAATTGTAATAAACTGGGCCGAGTTGGATTCTGCGGGAACTTTTGAGAATTTGTTGAACGTTTTAGACTGCGCACAGAACTACACGCACGTCACGTCCCTATCACATTTTATTGAAGACGTTTATGCTTTTTATAACATAAAATAAAAACATATGTGAAATATACAGTAGAGACGTAGAGGTCTGTCAGATGTGTTTGCTATGGGGAGTTTATTTTATTTCTAACCCTCTATTGTTGACGCCCCTCTTTACTAGCTTGCAGTCTTCTTCTATACAGCAGCACAAAAGGCTCCTCAGGCACAATAAACTAAACGGTGGACTCATTCATAAAACGACAGCCTTTTACTTTCCACCAGAAGAACAGCCCAGCAACACCCCGACATTAAAGGCCCCTGAAACTGAAACCATCCAAGTCTATTCAAAACCTTTTAGGCCCCTCAAGTCACATGTTAATGTACTTTTCCAGGACTGAAATCCAGCCTAAAGGCAACAAACGACTTCGTCCTGAAGGTGCAGCATTAGTCCACTTCATTCATGCCTGTGAAACAGGTTAGAATCGCATGGAGCTTTCCGTCTACGCCATCAACATGCAGCAGACACTCTGGCAGCCCCATCGATAATCAAACCCTGATCATTGGTCAAACAATTTAATTTATTATCGGTCGTAAAATGGAAAAGAATATCAACCGTGGCATCGTAAAACAGCAACAGAAAAATGAGAACAGGAGACGTTGTTGCATTGTATAGTTGGATACATACAACGTAGCTTTAGCAGCAGGTTACGTTTCTCTCGTGTGGCTTTGAGAAATACAAATGGTTTGATCATTTTATGTAAAACAAGGCTATAAAGCAAAGTTTTCAAACACTTGAGGTGAAAAACGAGGCTGATTGTTTGAATAATTAGTCTGCTCTCTGGCTTTTATATTCTCTGCATCATCGCTCCAGGTTTTATTTAAATGTTTAAGAGTGATGGATGAGAGGAAACAGTATAACTCATATGTGAAACAACAAGCCGCATGTTTTTGGAAGAACTCGTACAGCAGCATTCTGTATGCTCTGCTCCCTTGTGAATGCCGCTTTAGGTTAAGACAAATAAGTATGGAGGCGTACGTCCTCTGCACCATCAGGGGAATTTATCTCTGTTTATACTCTTAACAGAGATATCGTCACCCTCAATTCCATGCAGGCTGCACTTCATGTCAGCCTTCAGTCTAAAGGAACATAAGATAAGAACATAAGATGTTCCTATAGAAACATCAAACAAATGGAAGCATGAACTGCGCTTAAAAAGGACCAAAGACTAAACGTGGTGGTACTTGCTGACTTTGGAGGAAAATCAAATGAACTGAGACAGGACGTGGCTGAAAGGTTTTACTGTGAATTAAAAAGAGGTGTCAAACGAGTCGGCTCAGGATGGACAGCTGGACTGAACCTTTAATTCATAAAACTGCAGGTGGCCACACCTGGATCATTTTTTGTAGTTTTTGTAAAACCAAACTAGACATTTTTGGTACTATTAAATTCATTAATCACACTTCCTCCGTGGATCTACTTTG
This sequence comes from Gasterosteus aculeatus, assembly GCF_964276395.1. Lineage (NCBI taxonomy): Eukaryota > Metazoa > Chordata > Actinopteri > Perciformes > Gasterosteidae > Gasterosteus > Gasterosteus aculeatus. Next base: position 7,977,049 of record NC_135701.1, on the reverse strand, counting down.
GTAGAGGCGAAATAAACGAGTCTTCAACTGCCTCAACTACGTAACCCCGAGTGTTGATCCGGGTAGGTTAAAAGGACAACGCGTTTCATCTCTCACACAGAGCTTACCAGTGTGTTTTCCCCGGTAGCACTATTCCATAGTCGCATCCGGTCATCGGTTCCTGTGGTGAGGAGGTAGAGGCCATCGCCAGTGAAGCACAGGCCGTTGACTCTGCCGTTATGCGCCGTGTTCACTGGGGAGACACGGTGACGTACGTTGGTCATGTCTTTCCTCCTCCACCGTCATCGATACCCAGCGTTGATCATACGTCCCGCATTAATCACTCATATTTTAATGGCATGATGTTTGAGTGTGATTGTTGTTCAAATCTCTCGTCTTGATTTATAACAGTGGAAAAATAGGAAGTGAATTGCAAACTGGTGTGACTCAGTGTATCTCTCAGATGAACAGTCAGTTGTGTGTCACCTCGATCACATGAAGTGATTCATTATAAATCTAAGCTAAGGGGAATCTGTTGTCCGTCTATTTTCTCCTACCAGCAGCTTTCAAATGCATCATCAGATGCATCATCGGCCAACTTCAATTTTTACTTCGGGCTCATTTGCACCTCAGTTCCTAGTCCTAGTATGTGTACAGTAAGTCTGTGCAGGTGAATGCAGTGTCCTTTTATAAAAGGACATTTAGAACAGTGATTGGCTGATTGGAGAGTCATTGGAGTGGAAACTTTCTGGACTAGGATGATGCATTCCATCAGCATACAGACAAAGGCCCAATACTGCTCACCAAAAATGGCTCCCAGGGAGGCGGTCTGACTATTACCTCTGCCCTGATACCTGGAATATTCCTTCTCTAAAAAAAAAGCCTGGACGTTTCCGCTGAGACCCGCCCACTGCGTGAATGAGAGAAACGACGGGGGGAAGGGGAGGGGAAGGGTGACAGTACCTGCCTCGGAGGCGGCTTTGGATTTGTCTCCGTTGTGCTGATCCAGACTGAAGAGACAGCCAGAGGCCCGACGCACATCCCATACTTTCACTTTGCTGTCTGCACTTAAGAGGGAAATGGAGGAAATTAACTTTGTTTCAAGCTCTCCTTGTAAATGAACAATTCATTCCTCTAAACAAAAAATAAGGATGATCGACCTACTAAATAAAAAGGCGTGCTCAGACACACACACCAGTGTTTGTTTGTTACGGGCCAGTTTTCTGTTGGATACATGCTGCTCCATAATAGCATATCATACTCCTCCCTGTGTGTCTCTCGGTGCCAGTTGCTTTCAGAATGCTGCACTCATCCCAATGGGTCAATTAGCAGGTCTAATGTAGCATAAAACAGCTAGCCGCTGTATCCACCATGTGCTACACTGACAGGGCTGCTGGTGCTGCCATCTCTCTGCGGGCGATGTGGTGCCATTATGCCTGACCCGGGGCGGCAATGTGGCCAGATGGGCCGGCACTGATCTGACGAGAACTGTGGGGACCCAGCGTGGTGGGGATTGCCCAATACCCACTAACACTAGTCCGGGATGTGCCGGGATGAGCCTACCTGGCAGTTGCTAAGATGTGCTCGTATCTGGGCGACCAGCGCACGGACAGGATCTCTGCTCTGTGACCTGGAGGGGGGGGGGGGAGAGTTAGTGTGTGTCTTTGTGATGTAAAAACCTTTTCATGTGTGTTTCAAGCAGCTGTGTGTATTCGTGGTCTTGTTCACTAACCCTGAAGAACTTGAATCCGTGACCCAGATTTAAGGTCACACAGATGGATTTTAGGGTCTTTGGTGCCAACTGAAACACAGACAAAAAGGCGGTGGATGAAGGGGTTTCAGAGGGTTGCCATCATTTAACTATTTGTTTGTGTTAAATCTGCGTAAACCAAGTAGAGATGCATAAGAAGGGGGAAGGTGAAGGTGTGGTTACAACAAACACCGACTGATACGGACCACTGATAAACGTGAGCTAACACACCCTGCTACACCTCGGAGCAGGGTAAGCTAGTTAAGGAAAATAACCAGGACAAACAAGTTGATTAGGATGGCATTCATATCTAAAATACCTCCTGCTGCTGCTTTTTTATAGACACGTACTGCCTCAAAATGTCTCTTAGATTAAACAGGGGACTTTAGAGACATCAGAAACTTGTTTGACAAGCATTTACACCCCTGAGAGGGAATGACACATTGAGCCAAAAGAAAACTGTCACCGTGATCCTCTACAGTTAAAAAACAGGTGTGTCAAAGGAACGGAGTGTATGCTTATTAATGAGCACATACTCAGGAGGAAAGAGAAACCCGTTGGTCCTGCTCGGCAACGTGGTGAGGCGGAAACTAGATTCTTACAATTTTTCACCCCAGAAATCTGTCTCCGAAGGAGAGTCTGTGTGTAAAGCAGCTTCTGGCCCCTCCAGGGTCGTAGAGGAAGAAGTTACCAAGTGACCAGGAGGTGGAAACTGGGGTACGTTGTGCATGTGTGTGGGGGGGGGACAAGAATGTTGCCTTAAGTCCAATGCTTGTTAGCGCACAATCCCAAAAATGTCAACCGGTACCCCGCAGATTCCATGAGTTCTTTGTCTTCTTTGTCATTGCTTCGTCACACACCTGCGATGAGACTGTGCTTCCTGGCAATGGGGGACAGGTGGTGGCTGTAGACGTTGCCCTCAAACTCGAAGACTTCAGCGGGCTGAAGGATGACAAAGTGAGGGAAAGGGAAGGTCAGCCTTCTGTGCGCTTAGCGCTGAAAGAGAATGTTAATTTGATGATGAAATACACCTCTGTGACCTTAAATAAAGCCCCAGCCTCAACGTTTAACTGGAAGATAAATTCCCCACAGTGCTGAAGTTCAGAAAATTAGGATTCGGTAAAGATAAAGGAGAGGGAGGGAACCAGCCGCTCAGAAGGCAGCTCATCCGAGCAGCATTGGCGGCCACAATGAAAATTCTTCAGCAAATATAAAAAGGGTCTCTGTACGCAATCTGTCAGTGTGTGCCAGCACTGCCCAATGGATACACACACACACCCGCGCGCAGACACACAAACAGAGGAGTTACTGTTTTCAAAAATGTACTATATATACACATTGTGCATACCAATGCTACACATACACTAATATGCAAATACAAAACCACAGTTAATAATTGAATAGGCCTGAGTGAGAGTGTTCGTATGGGACACAAAAGCACACATCGTAATACGAATGAAAGGTCGCTGGTTCTTTTCTGTCCTATGCCTGACCTTTTGAGGTAACTGGCCCACCATATGTGACCATGCTGAAGCAGAAAATAAGAAAAGTTTTTCAAAGAGTAAGTGAAGGGATGATAAAAAGAGAGAAATGGTAGTGGAGTTATAAGTGTCAGCTATTTACTTAAACTAATCTGAAATGTGCGATGCGTGACCAATTAATTGGGGAGATCCAAATAAGTTTATACGGCGTTTCAACTCCATTAACAAGTTTACACAGCTTGTATTGACAGTGATTGTAATTGTTTCCTTTCAAATTCACACATGGCAGACAAGGGAACTAATTATCCAGCTACACCTTATGACCTGGAAACTCAATGGATGCAACATTTCACACAGAGTCTACTTAGACAATGGGGGACATTCCTTACCTTCAGCGTCTCCGTGTCCCAGACTTTCATCGTCTTGTCAAAGGAACTGGAGACAAACATGCCGGTGTCGTAAGGGTACCACTGGACCGTCTCTACGCTGAATTTGTGGACATACCGATTTGACCTAATAAAACAAGATCACCAAATGTGAGCAGATCAATACGAAACTACAACGACACAGATCCAGCCTAGTCCACCAACCGGGCTCAAAACAGAGAAATGCATTTGTGTAGAACCACATAAAAGCAGTGCAAAATAATCAAACAATAAAGCTATATTCACATTGCAAACCATGACGCTAAATTCTGCTGTAGACATGTAGGTGCATACTTTCAAGACAGATGGTTAACAGAGCAGCAATTAATACATTGTTTTATTACGGGTCAGCCTTTACAATGCAGTGCTACCCTCTAGTGGGCAAAATCAGTAGAGCATCCCCCTCACCTGCCCACCGTGCAAACGGACTTGCATGTGTAGTGGAGTTTCCCACTATAGTTCTCCAGGTCATAGATGACGATCACTCCATCTGCTCCACCAGACAACATGCTAAAGAACAACAAGGTTGAATTCATCAACAGCGTGGCTTCATCTAATACAGATGCCACGTTTCTACCGAAGTACGAGTGTCGGAGAACTTCAGGTATTCAGATTACCTTTTTGAGGTTTTTTTATGTAATTTCCAAATGCTTTGTGGAACCAAAAGCAAAATGTCAGTCAACAACACGACCCTGGCCTCTTATCACAAACGTTTGTTCAGGATAAACCTAAAACTATCATTTCACACAGTTTCAGGGGAAGATAGCAATGTAATTCATAAATCAGTAGAAGTTCAATTGCGCCTAGAGTTGTAAAAGCAGACTATTTTCTCCAAGTCGATAGCCATATCAGAAAGTTTCAGTACCCCACTATTATTAATAGTATTGTTAATATTAATATTATTAATAAACGCGTATTTGAGATGCTCAACAGGGCAGCTGGACTGCTCCTGTCTGTACCTTTAAATCAGTCACACACAAACACACATTACGCTTTATAAACCTAATTAGGACTACTAAGACTTACTATCGGCCCTCTACTACTTCAATGTCTATGGTGTTGATGCCATTTCCGTGGATTCTGTCCACTTCTCTGTCAGGATTCAACGTGAGACTCAGGACCCTTTGAAGAAAAAGATAGAAGCGATAAACATTACCAGACAATTCATTAGATTTAGACTAATAAATTATATATATATATATATATATATATGTGTGTATATGTGTATATTGTTTAAATAACATACTAGTAGGGAATAGCAAAATTACCAGACATTATTCTTCAATTGAACAAAATAAAGAGACAATTGAAAGATTTAAACTAATTATTGAACCAATCCATAAAAACAGTCTGATACTTGTATGTTCACAAAGTAATTTATTGAGTGACTTTTGTAAACATTAGCTAGTAAAGTATGTATTTTTTCTCATCGTTTTTCATTGTGACGACATCATACAGACTCAAATGACTCCACAGTGAAATCTTTCGTTCATCTTAGTTACGTATGAAGACAGCAGCCTTCTTCGTGTTGTGTTTTAGTGGAGACACAAGCAGATTCCCTCTCACCTTCTCGTTGACTCTGCTCGTCTCAGTCGCAGAGGGTCGTCCAGGCCGGCCTGCCGTGCAGTCAGAAACCCCAACATTGCTTCAACTTAAATGACAAACGTTGGGTTTCACAGCAGGACCAACGTTAAATTACTCGCTATTTGCCATTGTTTGCTAACGTTAACTTAGCCGAAGGGCTAGCATGTCAACTACAGCGAAGAACGTTTTTAAACCAAACTAAAATGTTAAGCGCCCAACACGTCATGTTTGTATCTAAAGCTCCGTACTTACTAAATACAGTATTTAATCAAATTATGTGTGTTTTCATATTTATTCAACTAGCTTCGCAGCAGAATCATACAAAGAGCCGCCATGTTGTGACGTAATTGCTATTCTATGACAAACGCGATGATTGGTTACTCAAGTACAGCCGTCCAATCAAAAGCCGGTTTATTTATTCTCCACCCAAACCTTGTAATCTTGCATAAAGAATCCAGCGAGAGGGCACACAGCGACCAGGGCGCACGAAATACACTCCGAATAACTTTCGGGTTAATCCTGTGAAGATGAGCAGGATTTCTGGAGTTTTGCGTCGTGCGTTCGGAATAGTGCGCGAGCACGTCGGGACAGATGCTTCGGGAAATCACTATTACATAGTCCCAGAACAGAAGACGTGGACAGGTAAATTAAACCTGGTTGTGTTGACATCAGCCAGCTGTGGATTCATTTAATTGCAATATTGACGCGTGTGGAGAAATCCAAATATGATTTAAATAAAAACGTACTTAATCCCTTTTCCGTCTAATACCCGGGTTGTGTGCACCTTGACAAACTTTGCTTATTTGAAACCACTATGTTTGATATTAACTTGCAACGCACACTGTACTGATTATAAAATATGAATATTCCACTGATGTACAATGTACTGTGCATTTGCCCCCACTCTTTTCCTAAAAATGCGTTGCTGTGGATTTGACTTTATCCTCACCCCCTGTTGTACAAAAAGCTCCTCACTAGATGGAGCCACCGGCTCAACTGGAACATTCCCTCAGTAGTGTTTTGACAGGATTATGTTGGTCTGCACACGAGATTCCACTCACTTTTAGAGCTAAGATCATGTTTGCTCCGCTGTCACTGCACCATAAAAGAGGAGAGCGAGTTCTCCACCGTTGCAGGCGAGATGATCGCTTGTGTGCGGCGAGGATTTGGAAGGAGGTCAAATGTCCCCAGTGACGCAGACCAAGCAGTAGAACTGTGTCATGGGGCTAATCCGTGGCGTCCTTCACACCGTCTTTGCCTGAGACTGGGGCCAAGGACGCACTCCGTGGCATTGTGAAATCGATATCCCGGCCTTACTGTGCGTCCCTCGTCCAGTTGTCCTGTCTTTCTCACGCAGTGTCTCGTGTCCGAGATCGACGATGGAGCGGTGTCGGCCATTCTAGTCACCCGCCCCGGTCTTAATTTCAAGTGTTTACAAGAAGAAGATACTGAATTACTGGTACACTACACACGCTGACAACAAAAACACTTCTTGGAAATTGCCAGTGATGATATCCACACGCGCCAATGAACTGGAAACTAAGTGGTGCACTAGATGTGAATCTAAGGGCTGTCCTTCTTTAGTTACTCATCAGCAGAAACCAGGCTAATCCCACTTCCCTCTGTTTGCCATTATAGATTATCAACTGGGGCCCTACACCAGACAATACGCATCGTGTCCGGGGTCACAGTTCAAGTAGCACAGCCTTTTTCTCGTACCAGGCACAATGCTCACTTGACCAGGTTGCTTTTTGGCTTATAAGTAACAAAACGGTTATGCCTCGTGATATTTACCAGAATGATTAAGCCACATCACAGTAATCTAGGAACAATCCCACCTACACAGGTTTGGGTTTGTCTCCCTCTCTTGGTGCCATGTTACACAACTTGGGTAAAGCCTTTCTTTCAGTAGCATGGCGTTTATAGATATCACAGCCTACACGGCCAACGTTCACCGGCACTTTTCTAAACTCTTTTTCCTTTTTTTTTTTTTTTTTTTTTTTGCTCAAGAGTGATTGGCCTCTGGCAGGTTGCAAGCCCAGTTTCAATTTTTTTTTATATCTAACTTGACTTTGTGCTTCACCTTTTCTCGGCAGAAACCTGCGCCCACCTCGTATTTATAATTCATTACAAGGCTGCTCCTCCGGCCCTGGCTGTCAGACTATTCAAATGAGACATCACAGTAGTCCATATTCAAGCACGCTACCGCATTCACCGCCCCATCACCATGACTGGCACTGTGGAGATGCTAGTTGGCCTGCAGAGAAGTAGAAGGAAAAAAAAAAAAAAAAGATTTCCAAACAAACCCACTCATAAACCCCAGACGGGCACATACACATAAACACTCGTATACGTCGATATCAAACAAATGGCAATACACGGAACACACGTTGTCCTCCTCTTCTTTTCTTTTTGCCGCCACTCACCCGGTCCAGCCTTGTGGAAATAAAGCGGATGCATTATTCAGTCCATATGTCTTGCTAAAGCGGGCTCTTTTTGATCTTAAACTGATAGGCCATGCGTGGGCCCGGGGCCTTAAGGCATGGACCGCAGGGCTTTGCACTGCAGCACACGAGTAGTGGTTGAAGTAGGTAAGGAGTCTCTCTCACTCTCTCTCGCACTCTCAACTCTGCTTACTTCTTCCATTCATTTGTCCATCCCTAGTGTTCAGTCAATCCCTCCCCACCTTTATCCATGCTTTGCTGCTCCCATTTCCTACCTCTCTCTTTACTTTAGAAAACTGGGGCGTGAGCAATTCCTTGCGTGGCAGGATGTGTATGAGAGGAAAATGCAGAAGAAGAATAAAAGCCAGCCGCAACTCCTTTTGCTTTACTGTCCCATCTCAACAACTGGCCCGATTACTCCCTCTCGGTCGTTCCCCTTTTGATTTCCTTGCGTTAGCCCTTCTTTCCCTTGCCCCCCCTGCCCCTCCGTTTGAAGCCAGTCCAGTGAAGATTCCTATTCACAAGGTTGGAATAGTTCAGCTCCGAGTGTGACGCACACGGCTAGAGAGGCGGAATGTCTGTCACCGTCCAGCTAAAGGAGGCCCAGGGTGCGCGGAGAGAACCACGCCGTGGGCCGTGGAGCTCCAGTGGTTGTTGTCCATGTCGGGGGGGCAACAAGAGTGAAAAAAGCCACCGGCAATCCAGCCCGTGGTCTTTTTATACGCCGTTTGCCGTTGGCTCCATTACGCCGGATAGAGAACCTATATTACCTCCCTGTGTGTCTGCGTGCGTCTGTCCCCCCCCCCCCTCAGGCCCGGCTCTGCCTCGCACCGCATGGGGCGCCACGTCACGCTGCCCGGATGAAAGCGAGGCATTCTGCGGACGGGCTCATTCGTCTTCGGCAGTGGGCCCGCAGCTTCCGACGCCCGCCTTCCCTCCCTTTTATTTGGGAAGAGAGGCGCGCTGACATTATCGGCCGCTGCAGGCGCATTTGAAAATAATTGCCTGTATGATTGCTATTTTCTTACCTCTTTTGAGGAGGTGTAGCTTTTGTCTTCGAATCAATGGCTGCTCAATACTGGACAGGGGAAAGGCAGTTTCCTTTCATGTGCCGGTGAAAAGGATGTATTTTTAGTGCTATTCATTTTAGCGGTGTGTGCCATGCAGTTTTAATCTATTGGTCCTCTCCGCTGTGAGGAGAATGGAAGGGATTCAGAGGTGCTCCACGCTGCTGCAGAGAAAAGATGCATTGACTTGTCGTCCTATCACTATCCCTCGCTCTTTGTCTATTATTTATTTGATTCCCCGGCTCTGTTCTATGAAGTGAAAAACTGAAAAGGCCTCAGTTCTGCTATTTCAGGATGGGTGACTCTGGGGATTGGGGGAGGAGGGTGTGTGTGTGTTGTATTAGTGTGTATCTGTGCTGTGTGGTATGAAAACTACGTGTGTGTGTGTGTGTGTGTGCACGTGCATTTGTATCTGCTTTGTATTTAGTTTTTTCTTCTTCTTTTTCTGTTGAAGGAAAGAGAAGGAAAAAAACAACCCCTGTGATTGTGTGTCTTCTCTCCACTTCATGCCCAAACACACTTAACACAACAACAGATGGCTGTGTGTCATCAGAGCGTTGATTCAAGCTGCATATTTCCATGAAAAGAGTCACTGCGGAGAGAGATGGGGGGTCCAAATGGCTGTTCATCCTGCCACAAGTCTTCCCCAGGGTGTGATGGAGGAAGGTCTCTGCTACCGTAGGACACCCAGTCGCTGTTCGCCGCGGAGCGGCCGCGTCCGGAGCCGCCACAGTAAATCACGCTAATTGATCAGCCGTTTTGCCAATGACGGTTGTTAAATCATTACGGGGAAACCTAGTGGGTTTAGCTCATCCCGCCTTCCACTGTTTGCCAAGCGTGTGTGTTTGTATGTGCCTGTGGTGGAGGGTTGTGGAGTGGCCTAACTACTTCATTAAAAAGGCATTTGAAAAGATAGATGGTGAAAACGAGAAACCGGCCCATTTATTTATTTTGGTAGAGGAGCACAAGTGGGCACAGCTCCAATATCGGTAGTGCAAGCACCTTGCAGGGCTATTGAAACGCTGCATATGTACACCAGGTGTGTGTGTGTGTGTGTGTGTGTGTGTGCGTATATGTCCCCTGTCTCACTCTTATTTGAATGCAATCAATCCGATGCGGTTCATGACAGCAACAGAAAGACATTTTCTTTTCATTTGTTGTGGATGCGATTCACCGTCCGGTGCGTTTCCCCCTCGGCCTCCCTCCATCTCTCCCTCCCTGCCTCTCTCTTTCTCTCTGGTCAGATGGCCAGCGAGATGTTTTGACACCTCGGGGCTCCTTGTCCGTCAGAAACTCAGCCGGGAGGACTGAAGGACAGACCGACCCGACCCAACGCAGACGTCTCCCGGAGCCTGCCGCTGCTTATTCAATTCAGAATATTTTAATAAAGGAGACAGGCGGCGGGAAATAAGGCTAGGAGTAAGGGAGCGGAGATAAGGCCGAGGGAGATTCACAGGAGGGTGGGGTATAGAAAGTGACTGACAAAGAACGAGGGGGGATGCTGACATGCGGGGTGAAATTATAGAGTGGGGGGAAGAATAGAGGGAGTGAAAGTGAAAGGAGGGTTTCTGGCAGAAAGAGGGCGAAATGAGTGGGTGGGACAGACAGACAGATAAAGGGGGAGAGAGGGAAGGTGGAGGTAGGTTAATGGGGGAAGAGTGTGGGTGGGGAGGGGTTTGCACTGAAGGTGCAATGGAAGGGGAAAGGGGTTGGATGAGAGTGATGGAGGCGAATGGAAAGGGGTGGACAGCTTGGTGTATGGACATCACACGTATGGGCCTCAGAGGGGCCGGGGAGGGAGGGTGGGGGGGGTCCACAACGCTCCACAGCCTCACAAAGGACACCGAGTTCCTGGCTCGCCACGGCCCCTTTCTGTTACCCCGTTGGGCAGGGAGGAGACTTCAAGAGGATGGGTGGTCTTAAGAGGACGGGGTTAAAGTGGCTTTAGTTAAAGGTAACACACGGGGGAAATCACGGGTATCCTTTTCAGCGTGTTACTGCTTTTTGTATGAATTATTCTCCGTTTTTGCCTCAGCGGCATCGACAAACGCACTGAGGGCTGAAAAAGAACGAGCAGCAGCAGCAGGCCTTTCTTTACGCCTAAAATCTCCTCCTTTCACCAGAACCCATGCAAAACAACGGCTGGCCTTTTCCCTCTAAACCTCATCCCGCATCATTAGGTTCAGGGATAATGGGTAACCATGGTTACGGGCCTCACACATTCCCTCCATGTTTTTCCAGCGGAGGAGAAAGCGAGAGAAAGCAGGAGAGGGTATCGCTACCTGGTTTGCTCATCGGATCACTCCATCTTCATAAAGCTGGCCATTACCATGCTGGCATCGCACCCCCCCCCATTCACACCGCTCAGCTGGAGAGGAAATAAACCAGAGCAGCCTGATGGGCTCGCCGCGCCACAGACTGCCTTTTGTTTCCGCCACGGTGTTGGGTGGTCTTCCACGGCGAGACCGCCGCGCTGTTGTCTAGAGGGAGAGCGAACGTGGCGTCCCAATTTCCTTTTCTTTCTTTGCACGATAGACGTCCCCGTCGATGGCGAGGAGCCTGATGCTTCGGTCCGCCCGTTGGAGTCAGACGTAGAGAGCTCATTCAGTTTTGCTCCTGTCCCCCCCCCCCGGATGTTGCAGATCGAGATGCGCTCCCCTGACATCTGCTTCCGTAATCAAAGACAGGCGTGCGGGGGAAAGGCACACCGCGAGAGAGACGGCACGAGGCGCTCCGGAATGACATTGTGGAGGTGAAAAACCTCCCAGGTCGCCCCCAGCAGCACTCACCTGGGAGCTGATGTGTGATGTCGGGGTGTGTGTGTCTGTTTGTGTGTGTGTGTGTGTTGAAGCAGGTGATGGGGTTTAGCGGCGTGTGTTCAGGGTTCAAAGAGCAACCCTCGCATCACGTCTTATTCTAACGAACGGGAAGGATTGGCGTACCTGCCGTTTTGATTGGCTCCCGGCCCGGCTGCCAAGGCAACCCCCCCCCTCACCCGTCTCCTCCCTTTCCCTCACCCCCCCCCCCCTTCTACACCCCCGGTTCCACAGCCGGGCTCGCAGATGAGTCGAGCGCAGACAGGTGAGATGGCTCATGAATATTTATGCGGTGGGATTTCATTCCTCTTGCCGCTGGCCCCTCCCCCTCTCCAACGCAGTGCTGCGTTTGTCCTTCACGGTAAGAGGCAGCGTCCTCGCTCCTGTCCCTCCGGTTAATCTGACTGCTCTCTAGCGTGTGTGTGTGTATGTGTGTGTGACGGGTAAGTAGGTTTCCCCGAGTGAGTGATGAGAAGGCAGACCTGTGACAAGGGGGCCCGCTGAGATCGAGAGCCCCCAACACCTTTCACACCCCTCTGACTCTCTGAGGCCTGAACTGTGAAGCAGAAAGATGGCTTACGCCCAATTTGCTGACTGCCTGACAGACCTCAAAGTACATCCTATACAAAGGTAACATTAAGGATTATATAATTTGATTATTTGCAGAATTGATAATCTGTTTATTTAAACTGATGTGGATAAAGTACAAATTGTACCAGTTAAATATTGTTAATTTTTTTTTTCTTTATTTCTAAATGTTTCTAAAAGGAACGCAAACGTTCAGCTACACTGGACTTTGTCATTATTTACAAGCACTAAAGCCCTTAAATACAAAATTGCCTTTTAATTCCCTTCTCTCCCTTTTATATCATTGTAATATATCCAATTATGTTTTTATTTACGTTATAATTTTTGACTGTTGATCAAACACAACAAGGTATTTTAAGACATGACTTTAGGCCAGACTGATTAATTAGTCATGCCGGTAATTGTTGCTGTTGCAGGCGGCCCCCTGAGCTCAGCATTCCCTACGCAAATGATGTGCCAGGCCAATTCTGTTCTGCTACGCTGGGTCAGGACTAGGCCCCTGCGCGGTGAAAAGCCTTCTCCAATAACCCCAATACCCACACGCCGGGTTGCTGCGTGTTCTACCTTTCCTACATTAACATTTATTAATTACTCCTCACGTGAAGTGATGCCACTGGGAAGAAGCGCTTGGAAGCTGCGTAGCTCACGTGTGGAGCAGAACAACACGTAGCCTCGTGTTTTGTCCCGGCTCAGAGATTACCCAGCGAGCCGGATTCCCCCCCCCAATCAGACCGACAAACCTCCTCCCAATGTGTATGTGGTGGGAGGATCAACCGTGTTTCATAAATATATGTACATACTGTATTTGTTATTCAAATCCAAGGATAAAAGCCGTGGTTGGAAGGGGTTTAGTCATGCTGCGAAAAGCAACAAGACGAGTGGAGCCATGTTGGACTGTGGCAGAGGGGGGGGCACAGACGGAGGAAAAAGTGGGTTCCTCTCGTTATGTGTATTAGTTCGGCATTAGCCGTATTCGCGCACATTGCTGGTGGGGACTGTATCGTAATTGTACCAATTCCGTCTGTTGCCACCCACGCCAATGCAAACACGGCTCGGATCTGCTTTTATAATTAGCATACCTGTTAAACGTATTTGAGTATTGCCTAGAGAACGCAGCCTTTTGTTTGCTCGCAGTTATTTTTGTTCCGCTTTCACGGGGGGGGGGTTCTTGGAAAACCGTGTCTCACAAGGCCTTTTCGAGGCATACATGCAAACAAATGCGAGGATCATGAAACGTAAAGCTGCAGCGCTGCAGCCTGTGAAGCCCTATAGTGACAACCTAGTGGGAGGCAACGCAGAGACCCAAGCAATAGCCTAATTAGCTGACCTGATTACTATAGAGGCTGAATCAAGTATGGAGAGGAATCTCTCTCGCGCGCACACAGAACATCACATGTGTTAAAAAAAAAGAAGAGTGTTTTTGTCTTTACGGGGGGGAGAATCAACTTCTTCTTTGCAAGAGCTTAAGCAAACACGGGGCCTCCCGCACGCACACTTAGCCACTCCGGAGCGCCATCGCTCAGCCATCCCCGCGCCGCGGCTATCCGTTATGGCTGAAGTAAACATTAAGGCCATCAGTCTGCCGTGCGCGTGGAGGTGGTTGCCTCCATTTGTCCGTGTCCAGTCGGCTGCGGAGAAACGGTGATGGTATCCTGACAGATTGTCTGTGTTTTGGAGCGTGTTGTTTTTCGCCCCCTTTGCCCGTTCATTTCTCTTCTCCCAGCCATGTTTGCCATGCATCATCTCTCTCTCTCTCTCTCTCTCTCTCTCTCTCTCTCTCTCTCTCCCCCCCCTCCTAACCCCCTCACTCCTTGCCTCATCATTTCTTAGAGGGATGGGAGTGATGCAGAGCCGTCCGGCTGCCTGCGAAGAGAAACTGTGGAAACACTTGTTATTGGGGAACACTGTACAAAACACCGCACAAAGACAAGACGAGACTGGCCCCCTTATTCTGTCTCCACACCCCCCCCCCACGCCCCCACCCACACCCACACATTGCGTCCCTACTACCGGCGCGTCTTCATGTCATTGTGTGCCAGCCAAACTTGTCTAATCAGCAGATTTCGACCAAAATAATTGGCGGTGGCCTCGCTGCAAGCGAGCGCCGTGCTGTATACAGATAGGGAGAGGAGCACTTAATATTCCACGCGGCTCGTGCCTCTCCTGTTCTCTGTGATATCTGACCTCTTTTGTCTCCGGCTCGGCTTGATGTTGATTTTGGAGGGCATTGTTAGCCGGAGCGCCGCGATTGGCGGGGCCCGTGAGTGAGGGGGGCTGTGGTTGGCTGGGTTAAAGAGGGAGGCTGATTTGCATAAAGGCTTAGCCCAGATTTGGAGCCACTCAGCGAGATCTGAGGAGAAGGGCCCGAGGGCCGCGAGGTAATCATCCATGGCCTGTCACGGCGCCGTCATCCCTCTGTGCGTTTGTGGGTCTGTGCGTCCGTCTGCGGCGCGAGCATCGTGGCTGCGCCTCTTTGTGTTTGTTTGTGTTTGCTCTTTGCGTTTCGTGCGCATCGCTGTCGAGCATCTCTTTGCTCCATGTGTTTGTTTTGTTGTTTTTTTCTACTTTCAGTTACATTTTTTCTTTTTGTGTCTTTTCCAGGCAGGCTCATCCGTGCCAAGCGGATGGTCGAGGCAGCCAATCCTACAGAATATGAGTATATAGAGGGCAACATACCGATGGAGTGGGACGGTGAGTCTGGACCACAGCATCACAGCTGTCGCATGCTTGCTATCACTAACGTCCTGGCACGTTACACAAAGTGCTGCACAAATAACGCCGAATAACATGTCATGGATGCCTCTATTGGGGCCTTGTCTAATACATTGATTTCCTTTTTTGGGGGGGGGTACTCTTTATATCGTGAAATTGGGGTTGGGAAAAGCGCATTCACGAGTTTATCAAAGATGCCGTCTGCTGGAGTTATACAACCGTGTCACAAAATAGTGTTTCAAATTTTCTTACAACTGGATACAAACTGTTCCCTCTGTCTCAGACTGGCTTTATCCACCTTAAACCCCTCATCCTGCTTTGCCCCATCCCTCATGCATTTTCATCAGGATGCAAATAAGAAGGGGATAAAAGAGGCCCAGAATCCCTGCGCTAGCTGGAGGAAGAGTTGGAGAGCCTCTCTCTCTCTCTCTCTCTCTCTCTCTCTCTCTCTCTCTCTCTCGCTGGCTCCCTTTAACCTGCGCTGCTGTGCAGCCAGCTCAGCCAAAATAGAGCTCATAGAGAAAAGGCAAAAAGAAGATCGACGTAGTGCTGCTCAGGAGGAGAAAGAAGCACAAAGCTCCTGATGGAGAATGACAGAGTGTGTACTTTCAAATCCAGAGATCAGAGCCGATCCACGCAGCTCTGCCTCCACTAAAGCAGCGCTGGTGCGTTGAGTTTATCAGGTGTAGAACTTTTACCACTTTTACCACAAGTGAAATGAAACGAAAACCAAGTGAAATGAAAATAAAACCCTGGATGCGTTTTTTTCCCCCCAAACCAGCCTGGTTTTGCGCCGCGCTCCTCTAGTGCCCCCAAACTCCAGTGATGCTGCAGCCTTCACATGTGACTGCAGGTTTTGTTTGTGCAGTGTGTGTCTGTGTGTGTGTGTGTGTGTGGGTGTTCTCACTCTTGCTCTTTTTATTCCTCTTTTCCTTTTCTCTCCTCCCAGCTTGGATCCGAGGCAGACGGAAGGAGCCCCCCTCCGCCAAGGTACGTCTCCCTTCAGCCTCCCCGCTGCGCTGATGGTTGGACTCTGGGGGGAGCTGGTTACCAGGGAGGGAAAGAAGCGAACGGAAAGGCTTTGATTTGTTTTTATCTCACCGTTTCAAACTGAATCCGGTAACTTTGGGGGACAGGTGTTAAAATAAACAGCAGCTGAAGTGCATTGATGGCGAGGCGGAGAGCGAAGGCAGCCTCTGAACAAAGGGGCTCACTGACACCATGTCCTAGTTTACTTCTTCTTCTTTTTTTTTTCTCAGCAAAAAGCCAGCATCTCTGCTTTTTGAGTGTTTTTACAGTCTCCAAGATGGGAACGTTATTGTGCCTCTCGCTGGGTTTATTGCTCTTTTAAATGCGAGAATGCTGGAAACGATTTGGCCCAGCGAAATGTGGGTCTATAGGAAATCCCTTGGAAGGCCGATACCCCGGCACTCCTTCTATCTTGTCTGTCCTCTCTCCCTGCCAGTGGCCCATGCCATCCCCTGCCCCTGTTGCCAGAACATTCTCTTCCAATTTTCTGCCTTGCGTCGGCCCAATAGCTTCCACCGACAGCTGGACGGTGTTGATGTGGCCAGGGCTTCACTCCCGGCACATTACCCTACCCCTTGTCACGCTCCCTCTCTTCCCGGTCCAAGCCGACATAAATTGATTGGATTAAATCCTGTCATTAACAGGCTGGAAAGGCAGCTCAGTATGTTTGCCTCCCTCCCCAAAGCGGGGCCTTTTTTGGCCGACGGCGCCCCCTCCCTCTCCCCTCCCTCTCCTTTCCAGTCCTTTAGTTCTGCCAGAACACAACAGCATTATGCCCAGTCCTGCTTTTTCCTTTTTGGCTCCTCGTGCCAGGGAGAGGCTCACATCACTGGACACTAGCTGTGGCTCGAGTGGGGAACTATTCCGCTGGTGAACTACAGCATGTTTGAGGGTTGGAATTCTTTCCGTGAGCTGGAAGGGCTGCTGCTGCTGCTGCTTTTATCGCCAAAAGGAGGCCTCCTGTCACGTCGGTTTACCGATCCGTTCCAAGCACTGCGTTTTTAGATGGTTTGAGAGAACGCGCTGGTACTTTCTAGTAAACACTTCATACTCGACAGGCACATTTGTTCCTGGTACTTGAGACTTTTCTGGCTTGACTTGTGAGTCGTTGACTTTTTGTGCCCTTTCAGAGGCAGTTGATCAGGAAGGGGAAGTTATCACTGACTCAATGTCGCAGGACTGTTTGGAGTGACTTTACTCTCTCAAATCTTCAAGAAACAGCCACCATATATCTATTTCTGTAGATTCAACCTATATAGATACAGAAAGTATTCTGTGTTTTCTAGGGTTTAGATAGAAGCTATTTTCTTGCCTGTTAAGACAGTAGGCTGTAATAGTTGTATTAATTGTTTGCATCTGGGTGCAGTCAGATGTTGTAAACTACAGCTAGGTTAGTTGTGACAGTGGACTGCAGGAGGAGGACTTTCAGTCAGCGGCATCAAACCTGTAGCAAACACAACAGTGGGTAGGAAGTGAATGATTAATAATGCACATGCAAGTGTTTATCAGCAAAAAACTTGAATCGATGCATTTTAATCTGTTAATCAATGCCGTGCCGCGCCTCTGGATCCAGGTCACGTAAACTGATTCTATTACGAGGAATGATTGTTATGTAGCTGACGAAAATATTCCATGAATGTCAATGGCTTCCTGAACTTAATAAATAATTCTAGGCCACATCGTCCTTAATGGTTTTCCATCATCCGTTTGACAGGCGTGGCCATGAAAGAAAAAATAATCAAATTGTATTCTATGATGTATTAAATTTAATTTGGTTGCTACTGCAGGAACCTTGGATACGCGTGTACAGTAAGTACGTCCGCCTGTGTGTTTTTAATAGGAGCTGCTGAAGAACGAGTTGTACAGGAAGGACATCAAACTGAGGGCCAGGGAAATGGATGAGAAAGATCTGGCCCTGCAGGCTAAGGAGTACGAGGAAGGTCTGGTGGCGAGTTCCGCGAAGACTGTGGCGAAGGGCCACGCGTCCACCGCCAGCTTTGGCAAGCAGGAGATCAGCGAAGACCCCACCAGCACTGCAAACGTGTTCCAGCCTGGATCCTGGTTGCCCAAGAAATAGACCGAGACATCCACCGAGGCCGCTGTGACATGTGACACAATCCAATAGAAAAACACTGCGATAGCAAATACTTCCCGTGTGAAACTGAAGTATACTAGAATTACCTAATTTGGTTGGTGCATTTCACAGTGGAAGTATTTATTACAAAGCGGTTTAATTGGCCTGTGTTACAAGATACACAATTCCATTCTTCTAGTCCTGCTCTGTATATATACACAATACGCACTGCTCATCTTGAAGCTGACTGTGGGCGACTACAACTGACATGGCCGTACTTGCAGTGGTCATGGGTTTCACAAACTACTGTATTGTTTAACGGATGTTGTACATTTTCCAATAAATGACTTGAATAGCTCTTTACTCCCTACCAGATACCTGTAATGACAGACCTCAAGAATTTGACTATGACCAAAGATGTCATGGGGGAAAGCACATGTTTAATCCTGTGGGTATGAAGTAGATACGATCCCCGTTAACTCAAAATTGAACCCTTACATCAGCCATCAGGACGAAGCCATGAAACCCGGCTTACATTAAATACTGTGCTAATGTTCCCTGCTTGTAAATCAAAAGATTGGAGAACATGGTTTCAGTATATTGATCCCCAGTAAGAAGTTATTTCACTTGAGACCACGTTAGCCACGGAGCTACTGGAGAAAGTTCAGCCGGGGTGAAAAATAACCTGAAATCGCCGGCAGCATAATCCTGTTTAGTGGAGATGAAAACATGGTCTCCCGACTCAATGATTGTCTAAATCGTCTGACTGAACACAGGGAGATGTTATGTTTTTAATAAAAACAAAGATTAACAAATTCAACACATATTTGCCAATGCATCTAAATCCTGGATTTCTCCTTTAGCTTTTAGTTAATAACGTTACCACTGGAAGGAATTTGCTTTTAAAGACAACTGGCTGGATTTATAATTCTTGAGATTTTTTTTTAGAAAGACATTGGTTTCTTTTTGAACCACCAGTATATAAAAGCCCTTTGGAAATTCACTCTAGTTCAATACAACTAAACAGAAGGGGACAAATCCCTTTAAGCCATGGAATTAAAAAATGATTTATGAATTTTTTTCTTCTTTAAATCTACAGAGGAAGATTAGATTCTTATCAACCATGAAAACTTTATTAAAAAGCTGTATTTGGGATTTTTTTGAGAAACCTTCCAGTATGCTCATTACATCTTCAATTCAGCAGAATACGAAGGCTAAAATTGGAATGCAAGCGGTTGCAACAGCTGCACATTATTAACAGTGGATTTCTGCACAATAACATACAGATGACCACTGTGCTCTTGCTGACCAAAGTCCCACCGGGACGAGCCTCCTTCGGGCAGTACCGTCTGTCTCAGCACTGTTGGGCCGACGGGCCCAGACTCCTACCCTGGATGTGCGGCGTAGTGGCCCAGTGCTGATAGCAGGGCTGGGACAACGAAGGGCACCGTGTCTTTATTGGAATAAGGAGGACTGTGAGCATGGTGGTGGCTCCCATTTTATGCCCTCATTCTACCCACAGGCTTTAGTCTTTCTTGGTCCTCTTGGCCTTGGCTATATTTTCCTGACGCTTCTGCTTTTTCTTCTGCTCACGGTCCCGTGCCTCAATCATCTTGGCCAGTTTCCAGGACAGCAGTGCACTGGCGATGAAGAGAGGCGTGAGAGCCAGTATGACAGTGGTGAGGAAACCGTAGGGGTCTTTGGCAGCCCATTCCACGACGTACTCTGCCCACGCCCGAAAGTCAATCATCCTGGTCAGCAACAAGGAGGCTTGATCAAACCTGTGACTGAGCACCAGGAGAGAGGTGGTAAATAATTCCAGCAGTGATGTGTAGAAAAAACATTTATAACAATTATTAAAAGGGTCATTGTTTATGGACTGCTAGTTATGCCGAAAGAGCATAATGACAAAGCTTCTCTATCACTGATCGGCAATCAATTTTATCATGGGAAATCTAGATGAGCATCACATCAGATGATATTCTACTAGAGTTCCTGTCTAGAGAACAACTAGATATTTGTTTAATGGCTCAGTTGATACTCATCTGAATGGGCTGCATGGTCAGTACAAAATAAGGTTAGTAACACCTGTTATGAAATAAGCGTGTTAATGTAACATATCAAGTGATTGTAGTCGCAATAAGATAGCAACTATCCCGGTTTGTTTAAAACATAGTTAGCTGACGCTAGCTGTAACGCTAGCTAGTGTTAATTCCCAATTAATAACTCATTACGATCAACATGCCTTTCCCTTTAAGACATGTTCTTCACGCCATGGGCGATCTTCACCAAAGTAACTGACCGGCTACGCTTTCATGACAAATCAATTCACCAGGATTGTATAAAGCGATGATTGTATATTATTGCTACTTGTTGAGCGCTCCGACATACCAGTAACTAACGGTAAATAGCTAATGACTAGCTAGCATCACCACGAAGCTAGCATCAGTTAGCTACGCTACATTAACAAACAAACTAACGTTACTCTTCTGGCAACATTCTCGTGCAAACGGGCTAATGTGACTCATTCAAATGGACTAACGTTACCACTGGGATTGGACTTAAATGCATCAAAGGATGAGGATAGGCTTACATTTTGTTACGTTACTAACGTCAGCCTAGCTAAGTTAGCTAACCCCCGCCCATCTATCATACGGCCTAACCGTGAGGAGCGAGAGCCCTGGCGCCCGGCTAATGGAGCCAACAATGCATACGAACGTGACGGAACAAACGGGTTTATATATTTCATATTCAAGCGGTGGTGGATAGAAAGTATATACAAAAAGAAATTACCAGTGTGCAGAGAGGGTTTTGAATCCACGCGAATAAGTAACCGCTCCTGCCTGTTTCGGGAAGTGTAACCTTTGCTGACGTGTGGCGCACGTGATTGGATGTGACGCGTTTCTTAAGCGACGGGAAATGTAGTCCTTTAGGGTTTAGCCAACAGATTTCTAGATCATCGAAATACAACATAAAGAAATTAAGCAATATTTAATGCGGTGCTTGGCCTATACTCTTGCACACTATTTTATATAGATTGGGTACCTTTACAATGTTATAGAACATAGATGGTAAATAAATGTAAGCAGCATGATGGTTATAACACAGTTGTGTTGACAGGTATTTTATTTATTTTAATTTAAAATGCAAATAAGTGAAAATAAGTCTTGTGTGACTGTGGTGAATGAATGTGTTGGATTTTGATCCGTTTTAACAGCACTCTTGTGACCGTAAGTTGCTGGTTGAAATCCCCGGATTCTCTCTTAATATGTAAGTACAGCCCCTTTGTCTTCCAGGGTTCCCTATATGTGTGTGTTTTTCCATAGTGAACGTTGTGCAAAACAATGACTGCTGGACCGTGATCATTGTGAAATGTTGGATATAGATTAACCATACACAACACAACGTGGTTGGCTGTGAGACTAGACATAGAATCAGATGACATTCAGGCTAGCTCTTGTAACTTCTGCTCATGTGTAAAACATCTCTGTCTGAAGAATAAAGCGAAGGAAAAAGAAATAGATCTGTCAAAGGTAGAAAAAACCTAAAGGCTCCATTGGCCCTCAGGGAAAGATGGCTAACATAACAAAAACGAACCTGCTGGCTTTGTGAACTTCCTGTGGGGAGTATTGAAACCAAATCAGGTTAGGCCACATCTGCTCGGTCCATACAGCATGGATCACTTTCAGAGCAGTTCAAAGGCCAGCCTTTTAGTCCTACTCACAGTGGAAGGAGAGGGGCAGCTGCGAACACATGCAGGGGACAACACATTGCAAACACACTTTCCTGGTTTGCCAGCATAGTTTGGGACAAGTTTTTATAGAAAAACCACAAACACATGCCCAATCTAGTGGTTTTTGGTTATAATCATTAGCTTCTGGGAGATGTCTCACTAGGCAGGGAGAAACCAGGGGGTGGGCAATGCAGCCGCACCCTAAACCCAATGACTATTTTTCTTCCTACAGAAGTGGGCCCTTTTCATGACGCAGCTATTCTACTAGCATTAACAGCAGACAGGAAGTAGGACCATAAAATGACTGCCCCACAATAGTAAACCAGCTCCCAGTAGTGTGTGTGTGTGTGTGTCATAATGGTTACAACAAAATCCACATGTCTGGCCAGACAGAATTTTCCAACTTCCTTTGGATCTTCTTTTTTTCTTATTCTGTTGATAGACTCAACTACTGGAGTTAGTATAAAGCACATGACTTTTTAAAATCGTACCGCAACAATCCATGATGACATCACCAGGCTTTTTTCTTTATATATAAAGATCAGTGGAGTGCTCCTTTAAACTTAAGATAGGGCCTAAATTATCAGTGTGTGTGTGATTCATTGTCCAGAGGACAAGCATGGTCAGCTCCATATCTTTATGGTCCTCCTCCCACGCCCTCTCGCTCTTTGACAGCTGAGAGTCCTTTGGACTTAAGCCTCAAAAACAACCATCACGTTGGGTTTTTTTTTTTGAAGAAGAAGCTACAGCCCGGGGTGGCAGCACAGGCTCCAGCGGGAGGAGAGGAAAAAAGTCCGCTTTCTTGCCCCCTTTTACCCCTGTGGGAAACTGCGAGACCGCCCCTGGATTAAGTCCCCGCCTTCAAGCTCAAACAAGAAGGGAACTTCAAAGGCCGTCGGCCGCCGGGGCCCCGCCCTCGCGCTCCCGAGCGGCTTCACAAAGGATTTGCCGACGTTCGGGAATTCCGCCTCCAGTTCCTTTTATAGCGCCACTCGTGCGCTGGCAGCGCTCCAGGGCCCCGCCCACCCCGCTCACTCCAACGGCACAAAGGGCTTCGCGGAACTCGCTAGGCGCCGCCCCCACTTTCCCAAATAAGGGCAACCGCGCCATGTACGGCAAACAATCGGTGCGAGATTGCCCTTTTCTCTTCCTTATCCCGTTTATATGATCGGAGAGGAGCTGCGCTTCAGGTTGGAAGCGGTGCGATCATGGCCGAGCGAGTCCAGCAGCCCCCAGCCAAGCGGCTCTGCTGCAGGCCCGGCTACAACCCGGCGTGCAGGCAGGGGCAGCGGGCTGGCGGAGTCCTGTGTGGCGGCGCGGGGTCCGCTCCGGGCGGGTCGGGGAACGGAAAAACGCACAACCCGGAGTCGTTGCTCGACATCGCGGCGCGCCGGGTCGCGGAGAAGTGGCCGTTCCAGAGGGTGGAGGAGCGGTTCGAGAGGATCCCGGAACCCGTACAGCGGAGGATCGTATACTGGTCTTTCCCGAGGAGCGAGAAGGAGATCTGTATGTACTCCTCTTTCAACGCCGGAGGAGAGGAGAGTGGAACTAGCGGGGACAATAATGACGAGACCCAGCTGCCTTTCTTGCGGGGTGTCACTCTGCTGGAGGGCGGCTGGGTGGACAACGTATTGCAAGTCGGTGAGTGGACTGTGTCGTTACTAAACGCAGGGGGAAAAACACACACACGCACACAGACACACACAACCGGCCATAAACTCGCGCTGGTCGCCTTTCCAGCAGTGGATCGCTGCCATACTTCTACGGGGGCTTGTGTTGGCCTCGCAGCCTTGTGCGTTATAAACAATGCAGGGTATTTCCACGCCAGCCTGTATGAGAATAGCCTATTTTCGGAGCAGCCCGTAATAGTAGCCCACTTCTCCCCGATTTCGCCCACCGAGCCGCGCGCATTGAATGGCCCACCGCCGTCCCGATGGGAAGCTTAGCACTTTGTTCCTATTTTTTTTTATGTCTTTCCAGCTTTCCGTGCCCCCACCGATGGGTACGCAGACAAAAGCCCCCCTATATCTTTTCACCGCTGGCTAAATAGAAGATATTTAGAAAAAAAAGGGTGGGAGGGACGGCGATTTAAAGCCACAGTGCTTCTATTTTGTTTGCCAAACACCTTTTTGTGCGACCCACTGGAGGCTTTTCGTGTTTTCTCACCAATATTCAGGCAAAGCCCAGGCTATATGCAGCTAAGATACATTTCCCCACCCCCCTGCCTGCTGCAATATTTCTTTTGGTAAAGCTCGGGGTAAACAGAGGGGCTGTAGGCTCAGCAACAACCCCCCCCTGCCTGCCTTCATCCCTGCCTGGCTGGCTCCCTTCGCCAGAGCCACAATATTTCACTGCAATCGTCAGTGCAATAGACTCAGCTGTCAATCCGTCTCCCCACCCTTGGAAACGGTTCAGGATTCTAATCCCATTACCCTCCCCAGTTCATCTGAATCTTAATGCATTCTGCAAACAAGATTTTATGCATGATCCTCTTCCTCCTCCCTCCCTCCCTCGTCCTATCTTCTCTCTCCCTGCTCCCTCCCTCACTTCTTGGCTTACTATCCCCCTCTGAAGAATCTGTGTGGAGATGGCTTCGGCTCTTGTGGGCTCAGAGAATGTGCAGTGCACAATAGTAGCCATGGAGCAGGAAGACAGAGAGACAGGCAGGCAGCTCTCCCTCCCTCTCTGGCCTGTTTACCAGATTCTCCAGCATTAGACTCATTTATGTGCTCACTCTCGTGGGGGCTTTAGGGTTGCTAAAGACTCTGCACAGGGTAGAAAAGTGAGGAGTTCCGCGGTGTGTGTGCGTCTGGTGATTTGGAGAATAGTGCGAAATAGTTTGCAAAGAGGTGAATGGGGTCATTTTCTTTGGCCGTGTATTTGTTTTTGTATGTGTGAAATGAAAGACAGATAGAGAGAGAGAGAGGAGGGGGCGGGGGGATTATGCATGGGGGTTTTGATAAACACAGAGGGGGATTGTGCATGCATCTGTGCGTGCATGTGTGTGTGTGTCTGCACGGGCTGTCAGTCTCATCCTGCATGCTCACAGAGAGAGGAGGATGACAGGCGAGCACACAGACAGCAGGAGGACGGCATGTTATGCTGATTGCAATTTTTGCCCCAGCATTTTTCCTTTTTTTGGGTGGCGGGGTGGGGGGGGGGTTGAAGAAAAATAAAGCCAACGAAGACAAAAATGATAAATAAAAGATGTAATCTACTCCGGGGGACAGGCAGCCACTGGAGGATGAGGGCTTAAAAGCAGGGCAGCATGGGATGGAGGGGAGAGGGGGGGGGTTGAGGGGGAGACGGGAGGATGGGGGGGTGCCATCATTCACATCACACACATGTATTGGCCCATCAAACACATACAGTAGGGTCTGGCCTGGGAAAAAAAAGTGCAGGGCGGTTGTGAGGGGGGTGTTTGTGCGTTGGCTTTGTGTGGCTTCTTGTGTGTGTGTGTGTGTGTGTGTGTCTGTCTGCTGTCAGTGGGCTGGGATTCAGTGTTGATGATGAAAGACAGTAGAGCAATAGAATAGATGCAGAGGTTATTGTGTATGTGGGGGGGGAGCTAATATACTTGAATGGATCTGCTGTCGCCGTATTCCTTTCCTCCCCCTCTCATCTCTTCCACCTCCCTTTCTCCCAAGTGAGCAGCTATAAAACTCTCCATATTTACTCCCCTAAGGCCAACTACCAGCCCCCAGTCTCCTGTGATTATTTATCTTTTTCTCAAAGACATTAATCACACGCGTTTCCCTCCCCCCCCCCCCTATCTCTTCCCATATATCAGTGCTGCACATGGAACGGATGGGGGTGGCGTGTAAGAGCAATAGATCGGCTGATATCATGAAAAAGAGGGGAAGCCTAGAGGGAAAAAGTGGGTGGAAAATGCTAAAGCGGAAAGAGGCATTGAAATGGTGATTGCAAGAGAAGGGGATGTCTGAAAGTAAAGAATGAAGCGCAGAGAATGGGAGAGAGTGAGATGGATGGCTTGTTCTGCCTCCCATGCGAGCTCATCTGTTCCGATGCCAGCCGTTGCGATAAATATTCATATACCAAAGCAAGTGTTATCCAGCGGTCCACTGCTCCTCCTGTTATAGCAGTGTTATAGCAAACCAGCCCCCTTGCACTCGTTCTACTGTCGAATCCGTGGTGAATTTAGCGGACCACATACCTGACCTCAACCTGCATGAAAAGCCCAAGTGAGCTTGTGTGTGTGTGTGTGTGTGTGTAACAATACATTCACAACTGCAGATGGATAAGATGAAGTAAGCATGTACAGTTAAAACGTCCTGATCAAAAACAAAATCTAAGCTTTCCTTTAAGCTGGTCTATCATGGCCATAACCGAGCATCATTTACCCGCGGAGAAAAGTTCCTGAGCTGCCTGCTCTGATCACAGCATCTGTTCTCCGGCCCCCTTGTGCAATTTAAACTGGGCAGCTCATCACGCTGAAAGGAAAGCTAGTATTACGGTGCCCCATCCTCTAATTATAGAACCGTAACCCTATGGCTCTAACGTGGCATGACAAAGCATGTTTGCACTTCATTACCCTCCTTCCTGTTTCAGTCCTTCAGTCTGGGTCAAGTTCATCCCCTCTTCTCTCATTCATGTTCGACATGTCCTATGCCGCCCCCCCCCCCCACCGTCCCCATATTTTTAACTCCCACCCCCCATCTATCTGTCTTCAGGGCTTTGTGCCAGGAGGTAAATAAACCATAACCCCCACCACCACCTCAGTCTCACTATCCTCTTACCGTAAGCCCTGTGTCCCTATGGGGTGACATACTGGCATATGTCGCTCTCTGCAATGTCATTAGCGTGAGCTACATGCTACAGCCTATTTATCCTGCTCCCCTTGTTAGGCTAATTATTCACATGAAGCTACATGTCATTTTATCCCGCCACCGGCCCAAATCTGAGCGATTCCTCTGGAATGAAAGCAGATATGCATACCCTGTGGTCTATTTTGGTGTATTTTCCATGGCGAAGTTGTTGGTCTCGATAGCCTATATTATTTTGCCCTACCGCTGCTTAAAATATCACTGAATGTCCGCGGCTGTCACGCCCGTTTGAGTGTGAATGTCATCCTCCTCTCTGCTCCACCTATTTCGGAGAGGACTATATGTGTCCGTCGTGGGCTCCTGCATAAGTCAGGTTAATTTCTTCACCATCGGGAGGATCTTAATTAGGGTTCTGCGTCATCTAGTCTCACCCTCTTTTTACCATGATGTCAATGAAACGGTGAGATAACAACCAGGGATGGAGGTTCCCAGCTGTTGTTTTTTTAACCCGTTCCTTTTTGTTTTAGTAACACAGATTTTAAATATGCTAAGCAAGGCTCTCCTCAACCGTTTTAGCTGTTTGAGGAGCCATGTGGTTTTTCCTGCGGGCTTTGATGAACGCGTGGCTTCGCATTGGGGCAGAACAGTGGCAATATCGGACATAATTCACAACAACACAACACACAGGCAGAGACAACACCCTGGAAAACAAAGGGGCTCATAAAACGTTAAAGAATATTTGCACACCCTCGTAGGTTATTGTTTGGGCGACAAAAGCGCTGAGCCAAATGCCACGGAGAAATCTGCCCCCCTTATAAAGGTGGTGTGACACCGAGCATGTTTGTGCAAGAACGCGCATGCATTTCTTTCACGGTGGACAATTTTTTTTTCTTCTTTTTTGAAGAATTCACAAGGCTTTACAAACGGCTTCTGGAGGATCAACATTTCAGGCATTTCGTCCAGGAAGGTGCAGAATTTAAGATGCCAAACGTAAATCTTGCACGAGCATGTTGCCTGCGAGACGCTATCAGGCCGGGCCGCATTTTTGGGTGGGTGTTGTTTTTGTTTGTGTGTGTGTGTGTGTGTGTGTGTGATCCTTTTTTTCTATGTGGGTGGAACCAATTTCTATTTCCCTGTTCCCTGTTTCCCTGTTTGGTGGAATCCTTTTATCTTTTTCGAAATGCCCGTTGAGATTAAGCACACGTGCCCGTCACCAGAGACGGAGAGAGGCGGAACACGTGTGCCGTACCGTCTGCAACCAATAGCGTTGCAAAGAGGCAGGACTGGGACAGCAGGACACAAGGCTTTTGTTAATCATTCTCGAAAGTAAACGTTTGATGTTACTCTGAACGATACGCTGAGGAGCAGTTCTTTTTAAGGAACCTGGCTCGGCCCCGCCTTTTTAAAGTCAGTTGGTCAGGTGCCGTTTGTGGACCTTTTAGCTCTGAGGTGAGAGCGTTGAAGGAGCAGTGATCCTGGCCTCAGGTTTACCCCCCAGCCATGTGACTATCCCTGGGCTCGTGTCGTCATGGAAACATGGCTGAGCCGAGAGCTAGTGTAAACAAATGGTCGTTCCAAGAGGGAGGAGAGAGAGGGAGAGAGGGGCAGCAACCGCATCCATGTGAAGAGACATTGAGTCTTTGGGGAAAGTGCTCTCTCCTACTGACTGTGTGCCTCTGAGAAGCAGATCCCAGGCCTCTGTCCCATTATGCCGGCTGAATGGGGGGGAAAAGATAGGATACATTCTGCCTCTCGCTTGAAAGAAATACGCTGGCTTTATCAGTGTGTTTCTTGGCGCGAGTGCGTGAACTGTGTTTACGTGATAATCTCTGTCATATACCCTGATGTTGGTAATGTGCCTTTTAAGTAATAAGATGACCCTTGGATTCTCGGCTTGCTCTGTTATGTTCCAACCACGTCAGAAGTTTCCAGAAGGTCCCAAACCTTGACACCCCTCCAGCTCCAAACTCTAACCTAACCCCAGCCCAAGACATGGCCTGAGAGAGATTGTTCCCTCCACAGACCATAACTTCTTCCAGCCAGTCGTGTTCCATCTCGCGCACCCAGCCATAACTGGTCGCCTGCTCTTTATATTTCCGAGACTGTACCCAAGATGTACCATCAGACAGGCTCGGTCGCCCTTTATTTCCAGACCCCCCCCCCCCCCCACCTGACCGGAGCCAGCCTCGCTCCCGGTCCCATTCCTGGTCCCAGACATAGCCGCTTCCTCCCCTCCCCTCCTAAATCACCATTCCCAGCTCCAGCTCTGGCCACCGTGCGCCTGCCACTCTCCCGGGGGCCTGTTACCGAGCCACCCGAAATGACCCCACCCGCTAATGCGGGCTTGCTTTTCCCGAAACGCTCCATGTGCAGGATCAGCCTGCATCGCGCCTGTTAAAATAAACCAGCTAAAGTAATAAAGTTCCAGTGTGAGTTCCCCACGTCTGCCCCAGTCCCCGGTCCAGCCTGACTTGTCTCCAGGCCCAGACTGTGGCTGCCGGGTGTGCGTCAGCTGGCCGACTCTGTCTAGGAATCCAGTGCTCCTTCCACCGAGTCCCCCCCCCCCCCCCCCCCCTCTTCACTCCGAGCCGAGCGGAACGCGCGATAGAATGGCTACTAAATCCACAATGACAAGGCCCTATTAAAAGCTGTTTTTTTCTTTTTCATTTAATGACTTTTACCACCGGCCGCCCTTCGATTTGGCAATAATAACAACAGGGGAATGCAGCACTCAGCGTTCTCCTATCTGATGCTCCCTCTCACTTTTTTTTTCTTCTTCTTCTTTTAATGAATTCCTCTTTGCACCAATGGGCTGCTGAAATAAGCACAAAGCAGGCCAAGGCTCTGCTTACTGCAGTGGAAGGTTCAATGTATGCATCCCGTGTGTGTGTGTGTGTGTGTGTGTGTGTTCGTTTACTACAGGAGTATGACAATAAAGGCTACGCATGCTGTCACACAACAGGGCGTTGTGCGCTGTCTGCAGCAGTTTGGTCAACAGCTATTTCTCTACAGAAAGAGTCAAACGGCTCTGGATCGGACTGAAGTTAGTCGGACGGGTGTTTGTTTGATTATGCGTGAACACAATGCAGGTCTACTTTGGTCAGAGACTAGAAAGGTAGTGCCTGCTGTTCTCACAGATTAAGGACATTCGTTTTTGATCCATCCCAAAACCCGAGGGTTATGGAAAAGAATATATCGCTTAATCAATAATTGTACTAAAATTATACGTCTATAGCTGCTTATTCTCCACCAGATACCTGCACAGGACTTTCAGCCGCCTGTTTTTCAAAATGGTGCATAATCTGTGTCTGAAGACGAGCATTTGCGCGGATGAGAAAACGCCGTCTGCTAATGGCTCAGCCAGCGTGTTCATGGCTGTGTGTCAGGCTGAATAAAGGTGAGGCATGTTAATGATAAGAGGGTGGATGACATTCCCGTCTGTCATCATTCCCACGCGATCCCATTTCCACACACACACAAACACACACCGATACACATACACACACACACGCACCTTTAACACAGGTCTGGTACCGGTGACTAGGCGCCAATGCGAGTAAACAAAAGGCCGCCGACCCCTATCGCACAGAGAGGGGTGTTCTCTCACCGGCTTCTCCCTCCCCCAACATTGAGCTGGCCCAATGCTGACCTCTTCACTTCACCCCCCATGGATTTACCAAAGCCAAAGGTCAACCTGGTCAGACTGACCCTCCGGTGGCCGATAGCTCTGCTTGACAGGCGGGCCCAGACTCACGTTATGGTTTTCCAATGCACCTCACCTGAGCAGATTGCTTGTTCGTCTACGGCATGTTCCATAAGCCGTTTTTTCTCTCTCTCTCCCCCCTGAGAGGTCAGTCAGAGAGGGGAACAGAGCACATGCCCCGTTTTTAGTTTTGGTCCTTTTGTGGAACCCGATCCAGATCTTGGAGGCGGAGTTTTGCCCGGTTCTCTCTTCTTGCCCCACAGGCTCGAGGGCTGTGTGATTTATGCAGAGGAGGAGGAGGAGGAGGAGGAGGAGGTTTGGAGAGTGTGAGGTGGCCGTGGCTGCGCCTGGTCCAACGATGTCGTGGCTGTGTGGCATGTGAGACAGGCATTCAGGGCTGTGTGGAGGAGCAGCGGCTGAATAGCGCGAGAAAGGCTCTCCAGGCATGAGAGACGGACAAAGAATGGGAGCGAGCGAGATTCAAAGAGAATGAGAGGCCTTTCAACCGAATGGAATCTGGTTTCGTCCTCTAAAGAGTTTTGTCTTTGAGGAGTTCTGTCCTTTTCTTTCTT